>NC_088934.1:22342500-22430000 GCF_038396675.1 Hydra vulgaris | reverse complement strand
GGTAAATAGCGACAGTGGATGGTACTAGTGATAGTAGTCAGTACTATAGTCTATAAGGCAAAAATGCTTGCCCGGGTACCCGTCGAACGAATGGGCGGGTACCCGTTAAAAGACAATATTTTTTATAAAAGTTGTACTTATAAAAAATAAAAAGCAATAAAAACGTCTCAAATAATGATGTCATTCATTTCAAGTTTCACTTAAATCTAAACTTTTTTTAAATTAAGTATCCAGGTTACACAGCTCCTAATTACGGTTAAGAAAAACTAAAATGTCTACTGTTTCTGGTGTCAATGATGCACGCCGTTGATTGACCACATGTCCAGCAATTGAAAAAGCGCATTCTGCTGGCACCGAAGTCGCAGGTATTCACATGTACTTGCGAGCCAAAATAGAAAACTTTGGGTAATGTTTGGTGTTATCTCGCCAAAACTCTAAGATTTTTCCGTTGACAGTCGATGGTATTTCCAAAAGGTAAGACACCAATTCATCCATATGTCCAAACCTTTCATTCGCTGTGCACAGCAATGCTAGTTCATCAAAAACATTCTCCTTCAGTAAGTCCGGTTCTAAATAATCCCGTGCTTGCTTTGGCATCGGTTCTTCTGCTACTACTTCTATATTTTCTTCCAATACTGGTATAACAATAGCTTCCATTTCAGCTCTAATGGCATAGTATGTTTCATTTCGAATAGGGCTTCAAAAAATTTTAAAAACTTATAATGTTGATATAATACAGATACTCTTGGTCAGGTTGTGCGCTGAATCCTTCCAGATAATATTGCTTTTTTATTTCAGTAGCAATGACAATTCTGCAATTATTGGCAGCAGTGTATTTGTCTGGTTTTGCTGCTCAAATGTTTTTTAGAACTATATACAACAGTGGATAAACTAATGACAACGAAGGATATTTTTGACCAGATGACATAGTTGTTACCTGCTTTAATGGTTTCAGAATGGGTATAATGGCTTGCGCAAGCAACCAGTTTTTATCCGTCATTTGTAGAGTTATGCATTTTTTTTTGTTGTAAAATTTCGGTCAGAGAGAAGGGCTCCAATGACCCAACGTAACTTCACTAATCGCTTTAACATATCCAATGTGGAATTCCATTGAGTAGAGCAGTCTATGATGACTTTCAATGTTTTTTCATCCTTAGATCTCAGTGCTGCTTGTTTGTTACACAATTCCTGCATTGCTAACGTACTTCGCTTGAAGTGTGCTGCCAATTGCCTTGCAGCCCTAATCATATTCACAATTACTCGAAGTTTCAGACCAGCTCCAATGGCTAACTGTAGCGTATGAGCAAAATAGCGCTGATCCAGGTATTCATCAAGAAAGTCTATTGCTTGGTTTATATTTAAGCTGTTATCATGGGCTGTAGCAGCGATTTTCTGAACAAGAATTCGCCACTCGTCAACAGTATCCTGCAAACGAATACTGATGTTTTCTCCAGTGTGCTGTTCAGGACATTCTTGTGTCTGCAAGATTGCAAATTCCAGCTCCCATTCCGTGTTAACTATATGTGCAGATACACACGTTTATGCAATGTTTTGATTTCTAGTCCACATGTCTGTTGTAAAAGCTACAAACTGGGCCTTACCTAATTTCAGTTTCAGTGACTTGACCGTCTCATTGTATCTTTTCTTTATCAGTTTTGTAATAGTCAAATGAGTTTTAACAACATTGTCTGGATCTGTATATTTCAACAAGCTAAGAAATCCATCACCTTCAACTAAACTTATTTGGTGTGCATCACGAGCAATGAAGTCTGCTATTTTCTGATCCAAAACTAGTTCTCTTTCTTTCGTCCATTTCCGCCGCGAAGCTGTAAAGAAAGACAAAATGTTTGTTGTGCCTAAACTGCTAATGCCATCAATATCTATATGATGTGTTCCAGAAAGATGGTGTCGGATAGTGCTTGTGTTGCCACCTTTCGCTGTCAAAATCGCCTCACATTGCTTGCACTTCACACTGTTCTTATTGATTCGGTCTGCATAAGACCACACTTTTGATACTTTACCCATTTCTTTGTTCTATAGAATTAGCATTTTAAAATATTTTTAAAACTTAATATGTTTTTAAAAGTAAAGCGTAAAGAAGAAAGAACAACAACTAGCTTTTACAAAATTTTATTTAGTTAAAATTGATGAAATTTTATTATAACTTTTTTTTATTTACAATAAACTTAACACGCACACTTAAATAAGCTTATTTTTACAAAGTCTTTTTTTCGAAAAACTGTATATCTTTTTAATAAGAAACTGAAAACATTTTATATATAATTTGCTTAACTGAAACTTGGGTTTCAGTTAAGCAAATTATATATAAAATGTTTTCAGTTTCTTATTAAAAAGATATACAGTTAAAGGAGTACTGATTTACGTAAAAGAAAACATTGTACATAAAGTTAAGAATAAAAGATGGGTTTCCGGATCATAAACTCAAATAACTTTCCAAAAGTTTTTGTTCAATTTTTCAGAAATTGTAACGGTGATAAAGAAATTAGAACTATTTCTTCAAGACCTTATTTTACATATCAATTTCATATTGTTAAACTGTTTTATTTCAATTAATGATTGAAAACATAAAAAAAAAAAAATTAGAATTGATAGTTAGTAAATTAAAACATTTTGTTTTTCGCATGGACAATGGTTATGTGTCATTTGATAATGCTGCCCAGGCAGTAACCAACGGGCGGGTACCTGGGTACCCATTGACAGCCTTATTAGTCTATGTAAAAAAGAGAACTCTTATGGCAAATAAAATTTTTTTTCAATTTTTTGTCTTTTTTATACTTAAGCTTTTTGAAATAAAAGTTGGTCACTGGAAAAAAAAAAGTCTTTTCATCATTTTAAAGTATCTCGAACTAGATCATATGAAGCAACAGATTTAAAAATTTAGTATGAAATATTTTGGCACAAGTAATGTTTTACTTTTGTTGCCTCTTTAGTTAAGCATTTTCATTAAAAACCATTATAAACAAATTTTTTCATTACGTTTCTATCCCAATAAGCAACAAGTTGTACAGCATGCTAGAATGATTCAAAAAAATTTTTTTCATGTTATAAGCTAGAAAGTTACAGGAAATATTCTATTGTATCATCTGTTTGCACATGGATTCAAAAATTGGCTAAAATATGTGAATATTTAGATTTTCATATTCTAGCATTTAACTCTTTTTTATATTTTATGCTTAATATGGGTTGTTTGCCCAGAAACCTAATTGTCCTAATGTTGACTAAGACTGAAGATAATTTTGAAGACGAAGACGATGCTGGTGAAGCCAGTTTATGATAGCAAATTAGTTGCTAGTAATAAATGTAATAGGTGTGATCCTGCATGGTCACAATGGTTTTCTACATATTCTACAAATTTGAAACACCTCAGGTGTTTTTAAGATTTAAGGACAAATGCAGTTAAATGGTTGGGCTATATTCATTATATTTCTGATCTCATTATATTTCTGATCTCAGTTTCAGTTTTTCAATAGAATTTGATGTAACTGGGTTGACATTATGATTTATGTTTACATAAATCCTTTTCTTTCCATAATTACTTTCTGCAACAATTCTGGATAATTACGTTCTGCAACGATTCTGGATTTGACTGAATGGATACAAAGCATCTATCAATTTCTATTAAAAAGTAAATAAAGTAAATAAAAATATATAATAATGGGAACTAAAAAAAGTGAAACGTGAATGTTAAAAGTTTGAAATAAAAAGTTCTATGTTAAAAGTTCAAATGTTAAAAAATGGTACAAAGTTAATTTTATTGAATTTAGATGCTAAAAATGCCTTAAAAGAATTAAAGAAAGTTAAAGAAAGGGTAGTGTTGCAAAACAGGTTGCTTGCAAATAAATGAAGATAAACATCAGTTGCCATAAAATAGAATAAAGTACCAATGAGAAATGATGATCAGCAAGAAAGTTTTTGCCAAAGTTGTGATTTTATTTGTATCTGCAAGAAAATCATACATCATTAATGATAAGTCTTAATTTATTTTAGCTAACTGCAAAGTTGATAGTTATGATATTATTTACTAAAACAAATTTGAACAAACTCCTGCCCACAAAAAACTCCAAAGTTCAACCAAAAAATGCTTGTCTAGTTGTGTATTTGTTGTAAAGGGGGTGTTAAAATCATAATTTGTCGCCAGAAATCTTGCAGTTAACCATAATCTTTACTTCAAGCGTTGTGTCAAGAAGTACTTTTTATTAAAGAGTATCATAATGATGAACAATACTTCTTTTGGCTTTTTTTGCTGCCCTTTAATGCTGCTCTAATACCCCAAATGCTGCCCTAGAGAGAAATCAACATAAACCTCACAAAAATCAATCCTTGCCACAAATTAAGAAAATCAGAATTATTAAACTTGTAGAGAAAATCTAATGTTAAAATTAAAAAATAAGTACTCTACATAAATACATTTTAAATACTTAAAAACTTAGGGAGTAATAGCAATTTATAATTTTTACGGATTTTTATTGAACGCCATTATCGCTGTGCATAACGTTCTCTACTACAGGCCTATTCATCGCGCAACCGCATTTTTTTGTGGAAGCCTACTTTTTTACGGCAAAAAGATAATAAGTTCGTTAAAAATTAATTTTAAAACTAAAAAATATTTTTTAATTCTCTGTATAGCCTAATAATTTTTTATGAAAAAAGAAAGAAAAAGAAAAAATAATCCTAAGTAATAAATAATGTAAATAAAACAATTTTTTCTAATTCAAATTTCACACGTTTACATAATTATATTATTTCATCTTTAGTTTTGACTTTATCATTTGAAATACAAAATTGATATTTTCTTATATTGAGTAGAAAATGTTATTAAACTAAATAAAATATATAAGATAACTTTTGTTTAAAAATTTAAAAAACAAAATCTGAAAAAAAAAATTACTATATAAATCTTTTATAAAATAGTATACTATATATATTATAAATAGACAATTAATTAGACTTCTTAGAGATTTTTAATACTTTTAGTGCAGGTTCTTTGCCAGATCTTGGAGTGACAGTGGTACATAAATTTTTTTAAAAAATGTTGCTCAATATTATAAAATGATGTTCTTCCATATCCAATAAGTAACAGTCTGATATAATCATAAAAATACTACTTAAAGATTTTCTGCAAACATGATCTTTAAGTATTTGAAAAATTACAAAACAAAAAAATGTCCGTTGGCACGAATTATCAGTTGGAGTTTTTAATCCACCACAATACAAAAGTTAAGAAAACTGGCCATACTTCTGGTACTAGAAAATTTGATTGGTCTAAAAGTTCATAATAAGTTCGTTCTTTACCAGCAATGTGAATAAGTGACATTTTGACATCATCAGCAATAGAATTCCAGATCTTGCAAGGTATCAAGAACTTTTGCAGCCGTCTTCAGACAATTTGTATTGGCATAATGCACATTGATGACCAGACTTCACATTAAAATTATCAATATCTACATTTAATTTCAAAAGTAAAGGTGCATGCTTGATACGTTATTTTTCAACAACTTGTTAAACACAAAGAAAATATAGTATACTATATTCTTCTTCCAGGTGATCTGATGTAAATTGACCAAGAAGTACATAGTTTTGCGTAGTAAATATCTACCTAAATCTACTAGTCCATAACAAGTTTGATGCATACAAGTTGCAGTATCTTTAGAAAGCTGTTTAATACATTTAACTTTAAGACCTGCCATTTTAAGTGCCATATCACCAAATTTTAGTATTAAATTTAAATGGTTGTCATCAGGATTATTGATAAGAGCCTGCAAAGGATCATTATGCCTTGTTTCAGCACCAATGGCTTTGACAATTAGAATTTTCCACCAAATAATAACTTTATTGATAAAGATAGCTGTGTATTGGTATCATTTTAATTAACACCTTTGGACCCCCGTTTAAACAAACAGCCATAATCCCTAGCAATGTTTTGGATAGTTCCGCTGGGTTATCCTCTGATCTACCAAAAATTGTTCCACCATGGTAAAGTTAACTTTTTTTAACATATATTTCATCATGTAGTATGATAAATAATTTCTTCTTATCTAGAAGAGAATTAAAAATTATATAAATTTATTTTTATTAATATTAGAAATTTTTATAGTAATTCGAGTGAGTGTTGAAATAGACGAAAGTTAATCGTTTCTTAAGCGATTAAATTGCTCTTGATGTTGAAAAATATATAAAAGAGCTTATACCTATTTCAGGTGTATAAATCTCCAATTGTTTTGGTTCCATAACTGAAATATATTGCATAATTACTTCTTTTTTATTGTCCATTTTCAAGGAGCTTAAAAAACAAAGTATCTCATCAAACTCAAACCAGGTGTCAAGAGTTATGATTTGATTCACTGTTAAGCTAGTATAAACATATTAATGTTTGGAGTTTGCTCCATGTCTGGAAGTTATCTATCTCAAAGACCAAAAAATTCTGTGGGTGCCCCTTGGTAACAGTATGCTTGTTAACAACCAAATTAGAATTTGGAATAGATTTTATCCATTTTTCACGCTCAACTTTATCACTTGGATACTGATACACTGATGTTTTATATATATATATATACACTGTACAGTTTTGATACACTGATATTATATATAAATGTACTGATACACTGATATTATATATAAATACACTGATACACTGATATTATATATAAATACACTGATACACTGATATTATATATAAATAAACTTTACTAGATATTTTATTTTTTTTCACTTTGGTGTGACAAGCATTATTTGGCATGATGACTTAATCTAGATTTTATAAATATATTATTTGCTTTAAATTAAATTACATATTTTTATTACCATTATATTATATTATATTATTTAAATATATATCATGAACAACATGACATTTTATCTGATCTGAACGTGGAGAAATAATTATTTTTTGCCGTAAAAAAAGTAGGCCTCCACAAAAAAAAACCAGTCCAAATCCAATCCAAAAAATCTAGAGAACGCTATGCTGATGTGGCAAACATCAACAATAATGGTGTTCAATAAAAATATTCACTTGCGAACACATACAACACATCTCTAATGCTAAACAGATTGGGAAATCATCAACACTCGTGCCTTTTTTGTCTGTTTTTAAACAGGTCGTCAAAATAGGTACACTAGATGTTAAATTCCACGAGACTCATTTAAAGAGTCTCGTGGAATTTAACATCTAGTGTACCTATTTTGACGGGGATTTAAATTAGGGCTAAGCCCGCAGCGCCTAATCCTGGAATGAGAATTGAACCCCTGAGCCCAAGCTCATTTTATGGTTATAAGGGCCTCAAAAAATTTTCAAATAAAAGTATGGAAGTGTATGAGTAGTCTACTGTAGCAACTCTGAAGTAAAATTTTAGTTATCTAAGCAACTCTAAGATGAATTTTTAGTTCTCTATGCAACATTAAGCTAAGCAAAGGTGTTTTTAGACAATCCTTATAAAATAAAATCTTTTCGGTTTTTCTATTTTTAAGTTCTGTACAACGGGATTTGGAAGTTGTGATATATTTTTTATGTTGATATATTTTTGTAATATTACAAAAATATATTAACATGATTGGCTATATATTTTTAAAAGCTTATTTAATTTAATAGTGTTTTTTTTTTTTAGTTTTTCTACATTGTAACTACAATTGAGCTCTAATAGTTTGCTCTCCCAAAATTCCTAAGACCGAAAAATTTGTCGAACAAATTTTTCGGTCTCTTCATTGTTTAATATTTAAGATTAAATTCTTATAATTCTCCCTCTTCAACTCTTGTACTTCGAATCAACTCTTGTACTTCGAATATATTTTAAGACCCCTTGGGGATTCGAATTGCATAAGTTCAAATGTATTTGTTAGTTCTCTTTTTTTTCAGATTTGACATTTATTAATAATTTTTAAATATTTTATTAGTTTTCTATCCCTATTCCAAAGTCTGGCCGTCACAACACAGATAATGTAGTTCTTTGTGCAGATCAACATATTAAAACAGATCGTCTTCCGAAGCGTAAGGATAAAATCAACCCACTTGATCCAGATTATGAAGCGAGAGTTTCTCCTTTTTCAATAAATGACACTACAAGCAGGGCATTTATTGTTGGTGCACATGTTAAGAATACGAGAGGAAAAAACCCGAATGAAGCAAAAAAGAAAAGTCGTAAAAAGTAGTGGAAAAAAAAGTTATTTAAAAATATCTAGCATTTGTTTTTTGTTTATTTTTTTCCTTTAATTTAAATGCTAATTTAAATTGTTGTAGTATTTTTTTAAATAAAGGGATGTTAAGTGTAACCTATTTTATCGGAAGCTTCAAATTTTCGAATCATTAAGTTGTTCTTATAGTATTAAAATTATGAAAATCTACAAAATATTAGTTTCTAATTTTATTTAACCTTTTTTCTTGCAATGGATTATGGGTGGGATTTGAAGCTCTCTTGTCACACTTTTTGCCACTTTCAAAAAATCAGTAACTTGACTCCAAACTCCAAACTGTATGTTTATACACAAGTCAAATAATCCTTTGCAAAAAAATGCGATAAATGGTGGCTGGGAACAAAAAAGCCATAAAATTTCATCCCCCGCAACCCACCCCAAACAAGTAGGTATAGTATTTTTTGTACTATTCTCAGCTAGATTTATATTCAACGATAAATTTTAAGTTTCATAGGATTATCTCTCAGCGTTCAAAAATAATGACCATATAAAGTTTACAACTTCAAATTGCGAGGGGTTTAAACTTTATATGGTCATAATTTTTGAATGCTGGAAAATTAGTTGAGAATAGTACAAAAAATATTTAATCAACTTATTGCCCTCGCGTTTGAGGTGGGGGTGGGTTGAAACTTCAGGGCTTTTTTGTTCCCAGCCTCCAATTATCGCACTTTTTTGCATAGCATCATTATTTGACATTGATATATAAATACAAATGTTTGGAGTTTGCGCTATGTCTGGAAGTTAGCTCAAACATCAAAAAATGCTGAATCCATCACTGATTACAATTTTAATATTTAATCTTGAAACTATTGAACAAAATCATAGTTCAACAAAAAAAAATTTTAATTTTATTTTGATTAAATTGCTAAGGCTTGCTGTTAAAGTCATTAACACACTTAGTTCCATATTCTGGATGAGACAAAGTAGGTTTATATCTTTACCGGTGTAATTGAAACTGATGGTGTAAAGCATCTGTTGTCTGTTCACTATAAAATCCAAGTTGTGTACTTTTTCTTCAAATGAAATCCTTCAAATAAAAGAAGACTGTATAAAATTTTGAGATTACACTTTGGGCAGGTAAAGACAAAAGAAATTCTTTGAAAACATCAATCTTTTCTTGCACCCAAATGATTTTTTAAGCATGCATTCACAACAGCTTCAAATTCTTTAAAAGTATCAATGATTGGAAAAACATGGAATGCTGTTGTTTGCTCTGCAAGTTGTTGTAGAAGATCAACATTTTTACATATTTTCTGCAATTATTGCTTTCAAATCGGCCATCATGATAGGGCTGATGTGCAATGGTTTTGTCCATGCATCTACGGAAGACCACGCACTTTTGAGAATTTTGAAAAGGTAGTTTACCACTCCAAGCAAAAAGTAGAATTCTCTTAGTGGAATTAACTAAGAGAATTCTTAATTAAAATGACTAGATCTCCTGGGTGTTACCATAGTTCTTGGCTAATCTAACATCACCCTCTGAAGGTAAAAAAGCATTGGAAGATGCTTTGAGAGATCCAAATTTTCGCAATGTTCCACATTCAGCTAGATTATTTGAACTAGCCGTGCACCATGTACATGAACGTGTTGATAAGTATAGCTAAAGAATACTCAGTATGATATCAACTTTGTCACATGACACAACGAAGCTTCTTGGATCTACATGGATCATTGATGGTACAAGTTTGATAATTTTGCTTCAATTTTTGGCTTAATCCTCTGACACAGCCACAACTAGTTGTTTGTTAACACCACTGTTTTTGGAAGCATTTGATGTCACAAGTCGTTTGTCTAATGGAGAGTGGATCTGATCATCCCTAATTTTTTTCCAAAATTCTAAGAAAAAGCTTTAAAAATCCGCTAACTTTACCAATTTCATGTATCTTTGAAAGTGTGAAAGAGTTGTAAGGAGTGCTTCTATTAGCAAGAAATTTTGAATTAATGTAGGGCTCTGTGATTTTGAAACTTGATTTAGTACCAATTTTCTCATGCCCAGTTATTGTTGTCTCTTGTTGGATATTCTTGTATTAACTTGAATTTTGCCAAGATCTTAAGCTGTTACTTTAGTAGGTTCATCAAACAGTCTTGCACTTGAAGGGCCTTAAAATGACGTAGTTAAAATAATAAGTATCTAATGTGAAATTGTACAAGTTGCCACAATATGGTAATTTAATTGCAGCTTTAATCTGATCTGATACTTGTGCCCTTTACCAAGTAATGTTAGACGTTTTGAGCATCTATGCTCACATTTGTCTGCATCAGTTTTGTTTTCTACTTCCAATAAACGTTTGAAATAAAGCTTAATTGACCAATTTGTTACCAAGACTGTTACAGGGTTTTGACCAAGACTGTTACAGGGTTGCTCTCTTGTGGACAATTTTACTTGTATACCTTGAAAATTAAAAAAGATGGGAAGAGATATGTCCTCATTTTTTCTTCTAATTCCTGAACGACATGCCTACAAAATCCTAATTTCTTCATGAAAACCTTTGTTTTGTTAGGCATTTTAATTACAAATTCACTGTTTAAAAAAAACAAAAGCATTTGTTTATATTTATAACAATAAACGACTATTTTCCCGAAAAAAAATTTAAGTTAAAAAATACAGATAAGAATAAAATAAAAAAAGATTGAAAATAAAATACGACTTTGTATAAAGAGTATTTTAGTTAAATGAATATATATATATTTTTAATTTGACACGGTTAAAATAGTTACATAGATTGTATAGGGGTGTAAAAATGCAAAATATAAATTCATGGTGCCATCTTCACTATTGATGTTGGAGCTATAAAATCAAACGGTAATTTTTTTACCTTGGATATAGTAATTGGATTTCAAAGTTTGCATTTTAATCTTGGTATCAAAGGCTTTCAAATGCCACCTTCATTTTCTTCAGGTCGGTTAAGTCAAGTTACCCGGATTTTTTAACACGTGTGTCCTACTCTGACGTTAAGCGTCCTTTTCGTTCGCCAGTTAGGATTTATATGTGTTAGATAAACAGGGATAAATGGGGTTAGGCTTAGTGGGGTATAAATGGATCGACAGATTAAAATATAGGTAGGTGCAGTGAGTGTACATATATTGACGAGGGGTTTGGGTAGGTAGTCTGACAAATAAAAATATAGTTTTTTATAAGTTTGACAAAAAAATTTAAAGACCTTTTTTTTGACTTGACTGTTACTTTTATAGTTTAACTTATTTGTTTATTTTTTATACGTTAAAAAAAAATTAATAAAAAAAGTCAAAATTAAATTATATTACTTAGTAAGTTGATAATCGTTTAGAGCAGTGTTGGCAACAACAAAGATGTTTTCTTTTACTTTTGAAATAAGTTTTTTAAAAGAGTAACATAAGTTTTTAGGAGCCAAGTATAATTGCTCATAAATTCTTAACCGAAATCGGACCAAAGTTTGCAAATAAAATTTCAAACACCTAAACTGTTTTAATTGATTTTCTGGTACTAATGATTGCATAAATTCTCATAAATTAATTTCCAAACTATTATTTAACGAGTTCTATTAGCGATGGTGATGTGGTTAGAGCTCAGGCTTCAGAAATGGATGTCTGTGGGTTATATACGGCCCTGGCCATATATGCAATATTGAAAAGGACGGAGTCGTGAGTTTCCTAATTAAATGCTATTTCGTGGTGCTCTGTGATATGAACGTGAGAACTTCTTGGAGCACCTAAAAAACTAAAAAAAAAAAAAAAAGGTTGTAAGAGTATTTGAATTACTTAAAATAACAAGGCAATCGGAGCCTTTAAAGTCTCTCTTTAATTTAATTTTAATAAAGGGAAAAGAACGCAATAATTAAAAACAAGCAATACGTTACACTTCCCAGAGACAGAAGTAAAAATTAAAGTTAAAACCTTAAATTCGCCATGGTTTAGTAAAGGCTTAAAAAATGCTTCGAAGCCAAAACATCGACTGTACGATAGATATCTAAAAAATAAGTGCGTAAAGACCAAGGTAGAATATAAAAACTATAGGACTTTATTTGAGAAAGTCAAACGAACTGCAAAATCAAACTATTATAAAAAGCAACTTGAAAAGTGTCAACTAAGTTCTAGGAAAACTTGGCAAGTACTAAATGAAATAATTGGAAAACCGAAAATCAATGAATCTTTTCCGAAAATCTTACATATTAAAAATAAAACTATTGACAATGAAAATAATATAGCAAATGAATTTAACAATTTTTTTGTGAATATAGGACCTAAACTTGCGGCAAAAATTCCAAATGTAAATAAATCATTTAAGGAATACCTTCAGTGCAATAAAAATCAATTTAAAAATGAGAATTTAACCTTTAAAGAATACGAAACAGCTTTTAAAAGCTTGAAACGTAATAAGTCATCTGGAATTGATGGTATAAACAGCAACATTGTCATTGACTGTTTTAATGAGTTAAAAGTGCCTTTATTTAAAATTTGTAAACGTTCTCTGAATGAGGGTATCTTTCCTGATATACTTAAATCAGCAAAAGTTAAACCTATATATAAATCAGGCGATAAAACGGATATTGGAAACTATAGACCAATATCTATACTTTCCATTTTTTCTAAGATTTTTGAGCGAATTATGTTCAATAGGTTATATGCATTTTTTTAAAATAATGACTTATTCTATTCAAAACAGTTTGGATTCCAGAAAAGCACTTCAACTGAACATGCAATACTTCACTTAATTAATGAAATAAAAAAACTCTTTTGCAAACGGAGAATTTACTTTAGGCGTGTTTATTGACCTCTCCAAGGCCTTTGACACAGTGGATTATAAAATAATGATTAAAAAGCTTATGATGTACGGCATAAGAGGCGTACCCTGCAGGTGGATAGCAGATTACCTGAGTAAACGTACACAGTCCATATATAACGGAAATAAAAAACTAACAAATTCATCTTTAATTTCTTGTGAATTGCCCCAAGGATCTATTCTTGGGCCTCTACTTTTCCTAATATACGTGAATGATCTCTGGAGAGCGACAAATATATCAACAATAATGTTTGCTGACGACAGTAACTTTTTTATTTCAGGAAAAGACATACCTCATCTCTTTGTACAAATGAACAACGAGTTAGATAAAATTTCACTATGGTTCAATGCAAATAAACTTTCTATTAATTCAAGTAAATCAAAGTTCTCATTATTCCACCCTTAAAAAAAAAAAAAAAATTCCTACTTCTTTTCCAAAACTAGTTATTGAAAACACAGAAGTTAGTCGCGAAAGAATCACAAAATTTCTTGGTGTTCTCATTGACGAAAATATTACCTGGAATAAACATATTGCCTATATTGGAAGCAAAATATCAAAAAGTATTGGCGTTCTATATCAGTCACGGGATTTACTTAATAAGCATCATCTAAAACAAATCTATTTCAGTTTTATACAAAGTTACTTGAATTACGCGAATATTGCGTGGTGTAGTACATCTAAAAGCAAGCTTGAAGCACTCTATCGAAAACAAAAACATGCCTTAAGAATAATAAATTTTAAAAATAAAAACGAACATGCAAAACCACTGTTCGAAATTATGAACATCTTTACGTTATACGAGATAAACGTTTATAAAATTTTATGTCTCATGTACAAAAGTAAATTTCAACAATGCCCCTCAATTTTTAATGATCTTTATGAAATAAAACCTAACATTAAGTATACTTTACGCACAACAGGATTAATTGAACCATTGTGCAAAACTAAACAAGAACAATTTAAAATTACGTATCGTGCTCCGCATATCTGGAATAAAATCTTAGCAAAATATAGTAATTTACAAGATGTAAACAATATAAATTGCTTTCAAAAACTAATAAAAAAGAGTATTTCAAAGTATAAAAATCTTATTAATAATTTCTTTTAAACTGCTTTGTTTTGTTTTTGTTTCTTTGACTGTTTGTTTTATTTGTTCTTGTCTTTTTACATTGAATGTTTTTGGTGTTAACACTATTTACCTTAGTTAATTAAGTTTTGCTTTTAACAATATTATTAGAATTTAATATTGTAAAAACATAACTAGTACAACGGTTCTTGATGATAAGACTTAATGGTCTTCTGCAAGTTTCCCGCGTTTTTATATATTTTTGTATAACTATCTCTTATTATTTTGTCTTTGATTTTTTTTTATATTTATAACTGGATTATTTTTGAAAGAATAAGAGTATCTTGTATTATATTACGGAATTTAATTGTAACAAAAACGGAAAATTTAAAATAAAATAAAAAAAAAAAAAAAAAATACGTCTTTCCATCTAAACTCTTATTATTAACAAAAAAAACCCCCTTTTTAAATTATAAAATTAGAAAGTTGACATGAGGCACGGAGGAGCGCCGTAGCGGGGAAACTCCAACGTACCAGATTTTACATTGCCCCCTCCCCCGTTGACTACAACCATTGTAGTCAACAATACAATATATAATTAACAAAACAAATAAGTAAAAGTTATTTGAGTTAACTTGTTCCAAGATTCTTCTTGTTTCTTCTCCGACAACTGCTGCTCTTCGCTTTGAACGAGAAGCTCCTAATTGTTCTAATTGTCAATAATTATTTTCTTCTGTTAAAACGTCAACATTTTTTTCTGTACTACTAACTTATAAGGGAATTAATTTCTGTAGAGGCCTAACAGTTTTCGTACGCCTTTTCTCCTTAGAAATAACTGATAACTCTGCTCCTCGTACAACACCATCTCGACCAGTGATTAACTTTTCAATTTATTCCTATCCTCCATTGTCCACGTGGAGTTTTGTTTTTATCTTTAATTAACACTGTCATCTTTGATAGATGACACTGGTTAATTGCATATTCGACTTCACATAAAACTAATGACAACTCATCGTATGTAACTATTTGTTTATGCAAGGTCTTCTTGAGACAAAGTTTTACAGAACGCACTAATCGCTCATAAAAGCCTCCCCACCAGGGTGAAGCAGGAAGAATAAACTGTTGTCGAATGACCCTATTTAACAAAAATTCACAAACAGGTTTTGCTTTGAAAGTTTTTACATTATCACTTATTAAAATTTCAGGACTTCTTCGTCTTGATATGAATTTTGATCCAGCAGATCATTTGTTAACTCTAAATGCTAAAACTCTAAAACTCTAAAAAGCTCTAGTCGTTGCACAGGTCAATAATAACACATACACTTTTAATACATTAGCTCTGTTGTTATCTTCTTTTATAAACAATGAACCAGCATAATCAAGTCCAGTATATTTAAAACTTCTGGTTGACTGTATTCGAAATTCAGGAAGATCAGGTTCATCTTTTTTTAAAAGTGTTTGTGCTTGGAAGAATTTACAAATTACACATTTTTTGTAACTCCGATTTAACTGCTTTCCTTCCTTGGGTAATCCAAAATATTTTTTGTACGTCGTTAAGAGTGCTTTTGACTCCTTGATGGAATACTTTTTTGTGGGACTCATTAATTATAAGATCACATAAATAACTGCTTCTCAGCAAAGTAATAGGATGCTTTTGTTCAAAACTCAAAACTTCAATATTACAATAACGTCCTTTAAGTCGTAATAAACCATATTGGTCCTTAAATAAATTAAATATTATTTTAAATTGTTAAACTTTTTATCATTACGAATCTCCTTTTGATGTTCTTTAACCCATAAATGTAAACCATAATTGTACTCATAAACTGTCAATATATTGTTGAAGAATGTAAGAAATATTAATAACAATAATTTAACGAATGATTCGTTAAATTATTGTCATTAATATTTCTTACATTATTCAACAATATTTTTGCAAAACGTAAAACATAAGAGGTAATTCTAACTAAGTTTTGTAAAGAGCTATACCTGTTTATATCAATAATATTTTTGAGGACCACCTCCCCACAAAACAAAGTACACGAAGACAAATGGCTAACTACCTCTGAATCACCTGATTTACCATGTTTACTACATTCCTTTTTAGCCTCCTCAACTAAATGATTCTTATCAAACTCAAACATTGGAAATATAACACTCTCTTCCCTAAGAAACCTTGGACCTTCCACCCATCTACTGCTATGACAATAAGACAAATCACCAGGACGGGTTGGGATGTCAGCTGGATTTATTTCACCATGAATAAAATGCCAATTATCACAATCAATTATCTCCCTAATTTTCACAACTCTATTCTCAACCCATGGTTTCCAATGACATGATTTACCCTTAATCCAGTATAATGAAACTAAAGAATCTGACCAATTTTTGATATAACAACCTTATCACCAGTGGAATTTAGGACTTATTTCATGAGTTTTGATAACAAACGACAACCTAATAGTTCTAATCTCGGGATGGACAAAGTCTTAAGCAGCGCAACATTAGTTTTTGAAGTAAGTAAACAAGTTTTGATTGATGTTTTTGATATAACACGAATATAAATAACGGAAGCATAAGCTTGGATTGAACTGTCTGAGAAGGCATGCAACTCTAATGATACTGTATTTTATTTTATTTATTTTATAACATATCGTGGAAAGTAAATTTGTTGAATTTTAAAAATGCGATACAAAGGACTTCCATAGGAACTTTACATTATCAGGAATCTCCTCATCCCACTCTTGTTTGTCCTTACAAAGTATTTGGAATATAGTTTTAACACGTGTAGTAATTGGTGATATTACCCCAAAAGGATCATAAATTGATGCCAATGTTTCTTTTTGTCTTGGGTAACGACTTTTCTTTTTTTAAAAGTGACTGAAATTTAAATATAAACTGATCATTCTTAATATCCCAATCAATTCCCAAAATCGTTTTATTATTTAATGGAGTATCTATTTTAACTTTTTTTTTTCTTTTTTTCGTAAGTTTTTGTTTACATTTGACGTAATATATATAAATTACATATTTTTTTCAAATACAAACTTTATCATATTCATTATCTTCACCATTATATAAGATGACTCCCTCAGAGCTATCAATGTAGTTTTATAATTCTAAATTGTTTGTAGTCCATTTTTTAAGTTCTAAACCACCTTTTAACATGATGTCTTTTGCTGTATGATAAAACTGAACACCATCACCTTAACTATCACACCCGCTAAGTCATCCACATACCAATCATGTAAAATATTTTAAATAAATTCAGGGTTAGA
The DNA here is from genome assembly GCF_038396675.1 of Hydra vulgaris. Taxonomy (NCBI): domain Eukaryota; kingdom Metazoa; phylum Cnidaria; class Hydrozoa; order Anthoathecata; family Hydridae; genus Hydra; species Hydra vulgaris. The sequence continues at coordinate 22,412,691 of NC_088934.1, read as the reverse complement.
AGACAAAAACTTGTTGAGATGATGCTGTATTGTTCCGTTTAAAATAAATGGACTTGAAGTAAGAGCAAGCACAATGCAAGTAAATCGATAAATAACTAATTGATCATTATGATTTAAATTACTGAGCCAAAGTAAACGTACAAAGTCTTTATGTTCCGGAACAATTTTTATATTTAAAAAGGCTTGCTTGATATTAAAAGTAATACCAAAAACATTCAAACAAAATCGAATAAGAATATCAAATATCTTTGATAACAAGTTTGGACCAAGGTATAAGATATTATTTATGGAGGTGGATTTACATCAAAAACAGCACGCACCTTTCTTGTTTCTTTTTCTTCTCCAATAACAGGGTGATGCGGTAGATAACACACTGATCCAGGTGGTTTTGTAATTTCATCACATGAAACACTCTCTATTATGCCATTTTTCTTATATTGTGTAAATATTTTATTATAGTCATTAAGTAATTTTTCATCAGATTTTAACCTTTTATGTAAATTTTCCAAACGTTTCTTAGCAATATTAAAATTATCAGACAGCATTACATGATTTTTTCTAAAAGGTTATTTTGTGATGTATCTTTTTCCATTAAATGTAATAAATTTTTCAAAATGATTCATAACACTATTTTTTAGCTCACTAATCAACTCAAGCTCCCAAAATTTCTGTAACTGTCTCCTTAATTCATTATCAGCACTATCACGCTAAGGAAGAACGCTACACTTCATAGTATGACTGTTAAAATATTTTGAGTCGATCGGAATAGATAATTTGTTTTGGCCTGCCAAAATCCAACCTAATGATGAATCAATGGCTACTGGACCATTAGTAGCTCGAACTATTTTGCCAGTGATGAAGGAATAGTAAAAGTCAACTCCAATTAAAATGTCAATACTCATTGTTGTATTATCTGCTAATGCTAAATGTTTAAAATGTTTATATTTATAGACAGCTTCTGCAATATCTTGTCCTTTAATTGGTGTGCAAATCTCTGGGATGCATAATGCTTCTAAATATGTCCAACCTTTGTTAATCTTGTGCTTCACAAAAAGTTGTATCTAACACTTTTACTTGACCAATTGAGTTTCCAAAAGTATTAATAACAAGTTTTTCTTTTGGCAAAGTTTTTAGTTTTAAAGCATTCTTTAACTCTTCAGTTATGTATGATAATTGCCTTCTACTTTCAAACATTAAACAAACTTTTTTTGAATGATAATTTTGGCAATCTGATACATGAGTTGTGGGAGTTTGTCGAAGAACGGTATTACTATTATTCGACCATGTATGAGTTGCGTTGGTTTCTTTAGTTTCTTGACTTTTTGTTTGTTTACGTTTAATTTGATCACTGTCCTTTTGACAGATCGATATATGGTGGCATTTTCCACACTTGTTGCATACAAAGTCACTACAAAGCAGACAAACAAAACACTTAGCTAATTTTCTTAGTGTGGCCACACGAGCTTCAATATTAGTTACTACACAGCATTTACTCGATAAGTGGTTACCTTGGCAATGCAAGCACTTATTAAATTCTCTACCTCCTTGAGCATGCAAATTTTAGGTAGTAAATCGACTACTTTCATAAAGTTGTTTCTTTTATGTTCCCTTTGCACATAAATGCTTTGATATCTTTCTTTGATCAATAGTTCCTCATTAAAAAATTGTAACATTTTTTCTAACGACCAAGTACTACTACCAAACTTTCTTTATATAAGGATTTTCAACTCTTCAGATATTCTTTTATTAAGAATAGGTATAAATAGACAACCATAAGAATGTCCATTTTCAATGAATTTAGATTTCTGAAGCATATTTCGATCTCATTATACAGCCTCCTCAATTGCTCTATGTTATCCATAGATGTCACAGGACGAACTTTTAACAAAGTTTCCATATGTGCAGTAATTTGAACTTGAGGATCTGCGCATCGTTGTTTTAGAATATCAATAGCCTCTTTAAAGTTCTTTTTTGACAGTGTTAAACCTGAAATGGCTTCTTAGGACCACGTTTCAAATATCTCTTTAAGTAGGAAAATATATCAGTTTCACTAAAAGATTTATTTTGATTAATAGTTGTATTGAATTGGTCCCAAAAAGAGTACCATTTTAGAGGGTTTCCATTAAAGGATTGGATCTCTAATTTTGATAACTTACAATTAAAGGATAACCCTTGCAAACTAATCGTCCTCCGCGATAGTTTTCTATTTAAGGCTACATTTATAAATGATAATGAGCGTTAAAATGTCAATTCAACGTGAATATAAGAACTACGAATACCAAAACTTCAAATGAAAACAACAAACAAACTTAAAATAAACAACAATTTTAATAAATTCAACAAAAACTCAGTTTAAACAAAAATTTAACAACAAATTACCTTACAAAGGAAAACATGCAGGTAAACTTTTAGCTCTCTAAAGCTAGTCCAAGTCACCTTACTTTTCTTCACCTTACTTTTCTTCACCTTACTTTTATTCACTTTAGTTCTTTATCTTATAAAATATCTTCTTTCGTCGATAAATCTTCTATTTTCATCGGGTACCAATTTAAAATCTCTTTAGCTTGGCAATTGTCATAGGGTGCACTTTTACTGTCTTCTTTTATTTTGCTATGTTAAATTATCGTTTCTTAGAAATATTAGGCATTGTAAATTTTGAATATTCTTAATTCTATATTTGAAAACAATGTTAAAAATAACATTTTATAACATTTGTTTTATTTTTCTGGGGAGTAATTTTAAATCAAACCGATTTTAGTTTTATTTTTTTAAATTACCAGTATGTAAAAAAATCGCCTAAACCAGAATTCTGAAAATATAACAATGTATTTGCAAAGTAGGAATTAAATTTAATGTTTAAAAAAAGAAAACACTGTAACCAATTTTTTTCAATATTTTATTACATTCTAATAACATGTGAAAACAACTTTTGCCTACAAGTCTTCAGCTTCTCTTAGCAAGGCTTAAACTGATTGTGAAAAACTGTCACTAGATTTTGGCTTTTCTCTCCTTAAAGAAGAGATTAAAGGGTCAGAGCTTATAAGAGGTAGATGTAACATGTATTTCACATTTTCTTTTCTGGAAAATTTTCTTGTATGGAACTCTCTGTAATTTCGAATGTCTTTATTTCTATGCTCCTGAGCCTCTTCTGACAGTGTACCAATTGGTAGGATGGTTTCTTTTGTAATGAGGCTTCCATGCATCAAAGTTTTGTGTACACTTTGCGGCATGTAGTACCAAGAGTATTCTTGAATGTACAAATCAGCAGTTTGCATGGTAAAATTTTCAAAAGCTGGTATATTTATTGCAAACCCCGAGCTAATGGTACGGAGAATCGTACCTAATCTTTCTATAAGAGATTTATTTACCCCTGTAGCTTGTGAGGCTAGCTCTAAGTTGCAAAAAAAAGTACGAGCCACATTCCCTGTATTGCTTGTGCCACAGCCTTGTTTTGGTAAATCAACTAAAATATTCAATTCTCATTGGTTCATCAACTAAAACATTCAACTCTCATTGGTTCATCAATTCTCTTCTCAAAATTTCTTGTACTACCTTTTTTATTTTTTCTGTTTTGTGTTTTCTCAATTTTCAATTTTTTAATATCTAAACGGTATGATATATTGAAGATACATTCCATGCATTTAATCCAAGCATGTAAGCTTGATAGTCCTAATTCAAGAGCATTTTTTATCGATCTTGCTTGCACTGCTTCTAGGTTGTTCATTATTTTTGGTAATGCACCACAAATATGACAATTTTGAGCAGCTGTATTGGAAAGAGTGCTGCAAGTTTTACCATCGATCATCGTTAGTGAAAACGTCGATTGTATTTTAAATTGTACTCCTTCCACAATAACCTCACTAGGGCTCAGATTCTGTATTTCTTTTTTAACATTATCAACTTGTTGTGTTACAAAATCAGGTGTTTCTTTGCAAAACATAATTTTGATGGGACGAAAATATTTTGTTGATGAAGGTACAGGATTATTCCACAGAATCAAATCACATGACCCACTTACCAACGAAGCAGTCAATATAAGGGGAACCATGGATACAAAATAAATGCTGGAATCGTCACTATCGTCTGTTTCAAAACCTTGCATATATTGGCTATGACCCGATGCACCATCACAACCCCACTTGAATAAAATATTTAGTTTTTTGGGATCAAAATCCTACTGCTTTGCTTTTAAAACATCTCTATGTGCACTCAAAAGTCTTTAAACTGTGTAGTTCACTAATAATTTTAAAGAAACTTTGGCAGATATTTCAGTTATTTTGATGTCATTGAGATAACATTGCATCTTTGCCTCCAACAAACGATTGTATGGTGGGTAAATGTCAGCGTTGTGCAATTTAGAGGTTTGTTGAATATCAATGTATTGACTCTTTGTAAATTTATTATCAACAGAGAGCTAACGCACGCTATGCTGTCATTTTTATGGGAGCCTTACTTTCAGTGAAAATACGTTTTTTTACTTTGGTATTTTTCTTCTTGGTGAACTGGTAGGTGATGAAACCATATGAATAACTTTTGCAGCATCCCTTTTACCCTCATGCCTTAATTTAATTCGTGTAGCTAGAGAAAACTCATCAGATGTCCTACCTTCAACGAGATCTTTCACTCTCCTAGATTTCGCTGAATGACTGCATTCTACGAAATGTTTTTTTGGACGCCCTGTGTTTTCTGTTTTTTCACCTTCCTCTAAGCCTTTAAAAATTAGAAAATCACTGTCTAACCAGTCTTTGTTGTGGTGTAAAAATTTGTCAACTGAGCGACATCGTTGCTTTATTTTTTTGGCAAATTCGCCACACAAATTTTTTAATTGTTTTTCAAAACTCACTTTAGACCCTTCTTTAGTGTTACTACTATTAAGGTTAACTGTTTCTTCAACAAATTTCATCACTGTATTCTTTCTTTCCGCCATACCTCAATGTCTCGTTTTCTCACACGACACGCCATCGAACCTACAAAAATTTAAAAAAATATAGAAAGAGCATGTAAGAGCACACAAGAGTAACTTTTTCTGAGAGATAAATAAATAAACAATAAAAAATAGTTTAGCAACAATCCCAAACAATCCCAAAAGTTCTACTCTATTAAAATCTTTACAAATTCTTATTTTAGTGCTAATTATCATAGATACAAGATACAACTATTGTTTTATAATATTGTAAATATATTCCTCTTCGCTCAACTTCCATTTCAAAAAAATATTAAAATAACAGTTTTAGGTACACTTAAATTCACTTTGAACGGGCGCTGGTAAATTGCCTGAAACTACTGAGCGTAAGCTCGGTAAAGAAGTACAACTTTCGGGTTCAATTGTTCACTTCGAGGTGGGAGTTGAGTTCTAAGAACGATTTATTTTTTTTACCTGGTTATCTAGATATTCAATGAGTGTCATTACAACCGATTATTTGAAGATGAATTTTATACCTTATGCAACCATAGATTATGAAAAGGACCACCATGCGCCGTAGCTGGAAAACTCCAGCGTACCAGATTTTACAGAGCCGATAGAATAATATAATAATAGTGTATTTTGATGTGTTACAAGAGATTAGAGTATTAATCAATGAAGGAGTTTAAAAAGAATCATGTTCAATATTTCATATTGAACGTGATTCTTTATCTTAAGACTATTTTAAATTCGTGGACAAAGAGTTTAATTGAATCATCAAAGAAAAAACGAAAACTATATGAAAAATACCTAAAAAAAAAAAGGCATAAAGCCTGCCATTATGAAATAAAATGCAAAAAATAAAAATTTGTTTACAAAAACCAAGAAATTTTTAAAAAAGCTTATTATGAAAAACAATTGGAAAAAACTAATGAAAATAGAAAATACGAAAAAAAAACTTGGAACTTAATCAACGATATAATTGGTAAAAATATATTGTTTAAAAACAAAAACTGTTAATACGTAAAAAACTTGTTTATGATAAAAAAACCATAGCTGAAAAACTAAACAAATTCTTTTTTGAGATTGGGAGAAATCTGGCGACTAAAATTTCAGCAACTACCATAAAACTATTAATACAAATTTTTTTTTTTTGCTTGAGACGGATGTGTTTTTTCTGCGTAAAATATGATTTACTAAAATAAAATAAACTAAATTATTAATGGTCAATAATTTAAAATATTTACAACAATCCGTAAGAAATTCAAAGACTTTTGAAAGATCATAATTGCCCGCTATATTTAAATTACCAACGAACATGTGCTGCATCAGACACCTTTATACTAACAGTCTTAAGATACTCGTGCACATCTGCAACACAAATACCATACTTTAGGAACATAATAGAATACTAGAAACATATGTGAAGAGATTTTATTTCCAGTTATCGTTTAATACCAAAACGTTAAAGTTATCGTTTAATACCAAAACGTCGCACTCAACGATAAATGGAAACAGCTCCTACTACTCTAGTGACAGAGAAAAGACGCCACCGAGAGTTAAATTTTGCAAAAAGTGCAAGTTTGAATCCAAGCTGCTTGTCTGGCTGGTCGCTTCTGACAAAGGTATTTCGAAGCCATTTTTGTCCCCAGCGGCCTTGCAGTCAATAAAGCTATCAACGAAATGAATTGTATTAAGAGAAGATTAGTGCTGTCTATCAATGCTCATCATTCCAATGGTAAATATGTATTTTGGTCAAACCTGGCCTGATCGCATTATGCCAAAACCATGAACAACTGCTATGAGACTCATAACATCAATTTTGTCAAAAAAGTTGAGAATCCGCAAGCTGTACGGGCTTTTTTGAAAGGCAAAGTGTATGAGGGTAATTGGCAAGAAAAAAACGTGAAGCAACTACAAACCAAAATAAAGCTTTGTCTGAAATGAATTGAACTTAACTTTGTATTTTTGCTTTTTTGGGTCAACTTGTCCTCGAGTTGGTCAAATCCGAAGAAACAGACTGGTTGTAGACAAACTTGATTAAAATAAATAAATAACTAAAAACTCTATTTAATGATATCTTTATTTAATCTTTACCTTGAAAACTACGGGAGGAATGACCCATGAAAGTATGTTTGTAGAAAATTAAAATTTATTCTACAAACTAGACGATTGGTTTAGTTTGTAGAATAAATTTATACCTAAAAAATTAAATTTATTATTTACCAAAATATAACAGCTTAAACTTGTAAGACTATTCAAAGTAAATTTAGAACTAACAACACGACTAATAAACGATGACTAATAAACGAATCTTTTCATGATATTATATCATCTGAAAAATGGGACGAAACTAATAAATCTAAATACTGATAAAACCTTTGACAACTTCTTAGCTAAATTTCTTAAACACTATAATAAAGCATTTCCTAAAGTTTTGAAATTAATAAAAGTAAAAACCCTTTTGAGCACTTGGGTAACAAATCATTAAATCTTCAAAAATAAACAGCGACTATATTGCAAATATCTTAAGAAAAGAACACTTGAAAAATGAAACGAACTATAAAAATTATATACGTTTATTTGAGTCAATTTTGAGATACTCAAAAACTAGTTACTATTTAGAGCAAATACTAAAAAGTAACGATTCACAAAACATTATTAAGGATGTAATTGGCAAGAAAAACTTGGACTCTTCCGAAAATGCTCTTCCAAAAAATCTTAAATTAAATAATAAATTAATTGTTAATATATCTACGGAAGTAATACTTTTTTTCTTAATATTGATAAAAGTTTAGCCTGTGAAATTAAACCACCTCAAGTTTGCTTTCAAACATAATTGAGATTTAATAATGCTGTTATACCTAATCTTACAAAGATGATCTTACAGAGAAAGAACTATTAAATTCAGTATCTTTGTTAAAACCTCACAAAAGTTCAGGTTTAGATCATATCAGACTTAGATCATATTAAGTCTATAAAGTATATAAAAATACCACTTTTAGAGATTTTTAATTTATCTCTGAACATGGAGTTTTTCCTGAAAACTTTAAATGTGCAAAGGTTACATCAATTTTTAAATTAGGTGATCCTTCTGATGAGCCTAACTACAGACCAATCTCAGTTCTTAACTGTTTTTACAAGATTTTGGAGTGTGTTACGTATAATAGACTTTATTCCTTCTTAAATATTAATAATATTGTTTACAATAAACAATTTGGATTTAAATCTAATCATTCGGCCAATCTCACAATCATTAATCAGGTACATAAAATATTTAAAGCTTTTGATAAAAAATTTACTTTAAATGTTTTCATTGATCTAAAAACAGCGTTTGATACCGCAAATCATTATATCCTTCGATATAAATTTAAAAATTATAGTACTGTAAAACATAACTTAGCTTGATTTAAGAGTTATTTAACAAATAGGAAGCAATGCATTTTATATGATGGCGAAATAACGGATTTAATGACAAATGCCTGCGGCGTCCCCCTAGGATCAATTCTGGGACCGGTTTTATTTCTCATTTATATATAAATGAGAAACAAAAGTGGTCCCAGAATTGATCCTAGGGGATCAATTCTGGGACCACTTTCTTGGGAAACACGCTAAAAGAATTATTGGAAAAGTGAGTCGCTTCTCAAATTTCTAATTTTCTAAATTTCTTTTTTATAAGTTCAAAATAATCAACGTATTTCAACTTAACCTTTATCAAATTCTTATACTTATGTTCAAAGTTGATAATTAAATGAATGAATGAACTGAATGGCACCAATCTTATTTAACTCTTAACAATTATATTCAACTAAAAACAAATTATTTTGCTACAAAGTTTTCGATCACAATCAGAGGACCTAAATTATGGAAGACACTAATAAACAATGAGTTAAAAACTCATTGTTTATTAGTAATTTCTTTCCTTGATCAATATAAAAAGAAACTTAAACAAAAATTTTTGATAATTGACTATTGGCTATTTTAGGACTTTAAACAAGGTCATTTTAATGAAAAACCCTGGGGTAATTTGAGCATACTTATATTTTACAAAAATGGCATCTTTAAATAAAGTCAAAATTAAATGTTTCTATGCATTGTTTTTCAAACAAATATGGATTGGATTTTTAGCTAAGATATTTTCTTTATGAAAAAATTAATTTCATTATTTTAGTATCAAAATTTCGCGCCACAGATTTATTTATGGTTGATGATAATATTTTAACAACGCAAAAAATATAACAGCGTTTTAATTAGATGATAGCTGCAAATTACTGCATATAAATTTACGCTAATTGTACTGATTGCTGTTATCACCACATAAAGTCGGTTCAAAAAATACAAAGCAACTTAAACTTGCTTAATGCTTACATCTAAAAAAATTTTGAGTATGCTCATTTTACCAAGGTGCTCATATTACCCTAATCTACCCTAAATAAGTTTCTATCATCTGCAAACATAATAAATTTAAGACTAGGGGAGAGTGGTACAGTTTGATACACTTTTGATTTTTGCTTCGTAAAAATTTTTTTAACACGCCTTTTTTCAGGCGATTGGTTTAGTTTGTAGAATAAATTTATACCTACAAAATTAAATTAATTAGTTATCAAAATATATCAACTTAAACTTGTGAGACTATTTAAAGTAAAATTAGAAATTTATATCATTAAAAAATAAATAAAAAGTATAAAACTTATTGAAAAGGCAGACTTTTTTCTTAAAAGACAAACAAATTAATAATTATAAACAAAATAATGCATCAATGTTCCAAATCACATTTCCGAAATTCAGATAATATATTATTTCAAATGTCATTCTTAGACGTCAATAAATTATGGCGTTGTTTCAAAATTAAAACTTCTAGTATTATATTTGCCTAAATCACTTGAAAGGTGGTTGTAAATATTTAAAAAAATGGTTTTTAAAATTGTTAATGACGCAATCGAGTACTATTTCACCTGTTTACAGCCCCTCAAAAATGCTGGATTAGTTACCTCATACTTACTAACAGAAAAAAAAGCTTTATCTTTAGTATAAAATAATTTTTTAATAGCTTTGTGTAATGAAGTAAAGACCTTATGGATTTTAGTTTACAAAATAATGTTACTTAACGATTTACACATTGAATAAGATAAAATAAATAACCTTAAAACTAAGCAATTTTAAAGCTAATAAATTACTTTGTTAACAAAAAAATTTAAAATTCAACCCCTCGCAGGCCTAATGGTAATATATTTTTGTCAAAACATAGCTCTAGTAGTAACTGATTCATAATATGAAAGTGGTCGTCATAAATTATAAGATGTCTCCACAGCTACAATGTTTAGCGCTGCCCCGTGTGTCATGATAGCCCACTCTCCCCTATTTGAAATATTTGGAAGATCATTTAAATAAATTAAAAACAAAAAGGGAGAAAAAAAGGAACCTTGGTGTAAACTATATTTAGTTTTTAATAAGTTTAGAGTTATTTTTTTTATTTGTGATGATACTTTTTTCTGTTATTTTTTGATTGACGGTGTGAATATCTTCGACAGGTTGATAAAGATCCTAAATGTGATTAAAAAAAGATAAAGGATAGCATACTCTGTTGAATATTGCTTTTGGAACCCATACTGACTTTTATTTATGATTTAATTAAACACTACATGTTTACATACTCAATTGAAGTCTATTTTTTTATGTAGTGTTGAGATTGCAGGAAAGGTTATGATTGATCTATGTTTAATGATTGGATTTCTCTTGATTTATGTATTGATAAAATTTAGAAAATTTTTAACTTATCCAGTATAACACTTATTACAATTGATGAATTCAATACTTGGAAAACATGATGTTTCTCCATAAACGTAATGATGTTTCTCCATAAACAGAATGATATTTCTGAATAAACAGAATGATGTTTTTCCGTAAGCATAATGATGTTTCTCCATAAACAGAATGATGTTTCTCCATAAACATAATGATGTTTCTCCATAAACATAATGATGTTTCTCCATAAAAACATTAAAAACTACTCTTCAAGCGATATCATAAATACCTCAAGTAATACTACTTTTAAGCAATTTTATAGCTAATTTACCCACAGGGCATTTGTTTTTAAAAGTTACGTTCTAAATGTATTTTAAATGTCTTTAAACGTCTTCTAAACATTTTTTTCCTAAAGAGCGTTTAAAAGACGTTTAAAAGACATTTAGAACGTAACTTATAAAAACAAATGTCCGTAGGGTATGTTCATTTTGATTTCATTCAAAAGTTTAAATTCAAAAGTTTTATGAATATTTAAATAGTCGCTTAAAATAGTCATCCATTTTTTAAATTTTCTACAATAAATTTTGTCAAGTTTAATAAAGACGTACTTAGCATCTTTACAAAGCCGTACCACTTCCTTCTAAAAATTTTAAAAATGTTTTAATGTTCCTTTTGCATAGTATTTGTTTATATATAGCCTTGTCCCTATTTTTTTGTTGCGTTGTTAAGAACTTTTGTTTTATCTAAAAACTTCGCTAATCTTAAGATTATCATTCTCGATTTTTTATTTTATTTCCTATAGGATGAGCTTTTTTGATTTTAATTTTAGGTTTTCGCTTTTAACTTCGTTTGCACCATCAACAACAGATTATTTTTTCGCGAGTAAATTTAACAGTTTTTTAACTTAATAATTATATCCATATTTTTTGTAATCTTTACTATTTTAGCTTTTTTTTTTGATAAATTAAACTCAAAATTTTTTACAAGTAAACTTGTAAAAATTTTTTACAAGTTTACTTGTTTTAGAAAAAACGTTTTTGTTTTTTAAGCTTGCAGGTTAAGAATTTTTTAATGTATTAAAACGTTAAATCTATATTTCAAAATTCTGTGGATATATAAAAAAACACATCCCTTTGTTTTGCGGAGAAATTGTTATTGATCTATTATCAATAATAATGCGTTAAATCATCATCACAATACCACCCAAACTCTAAAGATACTTTTAAAATATTGATCTAAAGCTTTTTCTAATAATATATAACAACTTCATAAAAAAAAATCTAAAACTTTTATGTCACACATATTTTCTGAGATGATTACAAGAATACATTTACCTTCACATTGAAAGGTTTATAATGAAAATTATTATTTATTTTAAAAAACAAAAGGACAAAAAATGGCACACCAAGCTTATGAAAGAATTCTGATGAATAAATCAAATATTTGTGTCTTTATTTTGTTATTAAAGAATATATTAACTCTATTAAGTTTGCTATATTTGTTTTTGGATCATATTTTGGATCTTCTAGTTTCTTGCTTTTGGACCATTAAACAGCCTCTAGCTTCTTATTTTGAGATTATTAAACAGCTTCTGGCTTCTTGTTTTTGGACCAATACAGAGTTTTTAGCTTCTTGAATTACTTTTAGAATAACCAAACAGTTTAATTATAAAACTTATTTTAGTAACATGTAAAAACAAATGAAACATGTATTTAAATATGAGTATAAAAATGTTTTTTTTGCCACAATCATTCGATAAAATAGTAAATATGGAAAAAAACGTTCCCAGCAGATGTAGACGCGGTGAATAAGCTCCTTCCAATGTATTTAAACCGTTACGAAAAAAGCGCACAATACAGTTTTGAAAAAAACTTGCATTTGCAAGGATAAAAATGGTAATAGTAATAAAACTTTGGTAAAAATGTTTTCTTACTTAATCCTCGGGGGAATATTTATTATTGAGTAATATTTATTATTAAATAATATTTCCATAAACACTACATCTTAGAATTACTCCAGGCAATTGTTTGTGTCACATAATATTTAATATTGAGTTATATTTATTATTGATTAATATCTCCATAAACACTACATCTTAGAATTACTCCAAGCAATTGTTTGTGTCACATAATATTTATTATTGAGTAGTATTTCCATAAACACTGCATCTTAGAATTACTTTGGGCAATTTTTCAAAAATTTAAAAATTAAAATTAAATTTTAAAACCAAATAAAAAGAAATAGCTCAGTATAGTTTTTATTTATCTTTTTATAATTATTTTTCTATCTAGACATGTACACATTTTGAAAAAAAATACAGAAACTATTTTTATCATATTTTTCAAAAAAAAATTTTTATATATTAAAATACAAGTTTTGAAAACAAATAAAATCTTTTTTTAACTATTAATTTTTTATTTAAACGCAAGTTGAAGCTCACGTGCACTCCGCGGTAATTTTTTTTACAAAAATTTACTAATATGCAAAAAATTGTATTATAACATATTTTTTAATTCAGTTTTAAAGATTTAAATATCGTAAAAAATAGAAAAAATAAACTTATTTCGATTCGATTAACAAAAATAAAATAAAGTTTTTACATACAAAGTTATATTTTAGTTTTTTGTTTGCTCATGTCAAAAATTTCATTTGTATTCGAATTGAATAAATTTTAGTAAAACACTTCACACGACTTTGACTTAAAATTAGAAAGCCAAAGATTAACTATAACAATATGGATTATATTTGACATAGATCTTCATAGTTCATTTTCATGTGAAGCAATCAACGAATCGTTACGTGCTACAACAAATTATTTCGCGCTACAAAGAATGGTTTCGTGCAATCAACGAATCGTTTCGTGCTACAACAAATGTTGTAAAAACTCGTGGGGTAAGTGTAATTCCATAATTTCCATCTAAACTTGGTAGACTATCGCCGGGTTTCACTTCAAACTTAAAATCACGAACCAGCCTTGAGTAAAAAAGAAAAAGTTCAACTTCAGCAATACCCTTTCCTAAACACACTCTGGTACCAGCAGAAAAAGGTAAAAAATTCATAGATTTTATAGAGTCAAGTGTTTGATCATTAGTAAACCATCTATATGGATTAAAATCATGTGGATTTTCCCAGCAGTTTTCATTGTGATGTAGTTGCCAAAGGTTCGTTAAAATTGTGGTACCTTTGGGGATCTTTAAATCATTCAAGAGAGTTGTATCTTCCATAGCTTTGTGAGGTACTCCTAATGGAGTTACAGAAGATAAGCGCAATGTTTCTGATAACGCAGCGTTGACAAGAGGTAGCAAATTACGATCTTTCGTAGATGGATATCTATCTTTACCAATAGTTGAAACAATTTCATTGTAAATTTCGTCTTGAAACTTTGGCCAGTGAATGAGGTAGATAATTGACCAAAGTAAAGTTGTCAATGTAGTTTCAGTTCCAGCTATAAATATATCATTAAGTAAAAGCTCTAAGTAGTCATCAGTTAGCTGTTCTCCAAACTTTTTCAAGATTGCCTCATCTCTTGAAAATTGTATGACATAGTCTGTATAGTCACGCATGTTGCTTTCATTGTAGGTCTCTCTGTGATATAACAACTGTTTCCGAAGAACCGGATCTCTAATTGAAAGTCCTTTTTTTAATTTTCTTAAACCATCTAATGGAAAAAAACGCAGCCACGGTATAAACGAAGTAAAATTTGTACTTGCAACTCCACTGAACACATAATTCATGTACATAAGTATTTTTTTAAATTCAGAATCTTTGTTCTCGTAGCGTTTTGAAAATACAATAAAGCAAATGACATTTAAAACCGCAACACCTATTTAAATATAATATATATAATTTCTTTTTTAAATTGATTGATTATATAACATTTTTTTATAATATGTATCATTTTTTTATAATATGTATGATGGATTTATAATAAAAGTTGATTGAGTTATATTATTTGTTATATAAACAGTTGTTATATAAACAAGCTATAAAATTAAATAAAAGTCGTAAGATTATCATATAATTTTATAGTTTGTTTTTATATAATTAAAATATAAAAAAAAATAAAGTTAAAATATACGTAAAATATGAAAAACTCATAAAAGTTTATATTTATTATGATCTACAATTAATATTCGAATTTTATTAGGATTTTAACTAAAGCAATACTATAAAAATATAGGCAACTGGGGGGGCGGGGCGGATAGAGCATTTTTTAATGTTTGATATAACTTTAAAATATGGAGCAAACTCCAAGCATTTACACGTTTATACTTATGTCAAAAAAGATATTCTGCAAAAAATTGCGATGGTTAAAGTCTGGAATCAAAAAGGCCCTAAGATTTTAGCTACAACCGCCCCAAAGGTGAGAGCAACAAATTTTATATATCTAATTAAGTTGTATATATTTTAATTTCTTAATTTGGAAACGCAATATAATAAAATAGTATCACTAATTAGACTTTACTTTTATTTTTATTTTTTTGACTAGCAGGTGTTTGGTTGTAATTGAATGAGTTTTGAGTTCTGGTGTATATTAAATAGTTAATAAGTAATGTTAAAGTAGTTTTCAGTAGCTTGTGAGAATTTAAATTTTTATCGGCTAAATTTTATCTCTTTTTCTTTAATATATATGGTCAAATTTTTGATTGTCGATAATCTGAGACCAAATTGAGATTAGCAATTTATTGACTAATATATCTCGTCATAAAGGCGCAATCATAACGTTGGTTACTCAGAAAGATTGTAAAAAGTAAAGCAATATAATCTTAGGGTAGCAGTTATTTTTAGAACGTAACAATCAATGCAATTATCAGTGCTTAACTGACTTAATACTTTATTTGTAGGCTATAACTAGTCAAAAAACAGCCCATGGTAATTATTCCAAGAGTTCAGATGGCTCCATCAGACTGAGACCATAAAACTTTTAGTGAACAAATGAAGCTTGTAGAACTAAACTGTAAAACTAGGCAAGGTAGTATTGTGACTTTTTGCTAGGTTGTGAAAGCTTTAGTGAAACCTAGATTTAGTGAAACCTAGCTTTAGTGAAACCTAGCTTTAGTGAAACCTAGCTTTAGTGAAACCTAGCTTTAGTGAAACCTAGCTTTAGTGAAACCTAGCTTTAGTGAAACCTAGCTTTAGTGAAACCTAGCTTTAGTGAAACCTAGCTTTAGTGAAACCTAGCTTTAGTGAAACCTAGCTTTAGTGAAACCTAGCTTTAGTGAAACCTAGCTTTAGTGAAACCTATTGTCTGTGTTTTGCAACTAGCATAGAAAATGCTACTTATAATATAAGTAACAATCAACAAACCTTTTTCAAAGAAAGATAGTTAATGATGTTGAATATATATTTAAAAATTTGAAATTAAAAAAAAAATGTTTACCAAACTCATCTTCTAGCTCTGTTGATCTGTTACAATTTTTAAAAAGTCTTTTGTGTAGCTCTTCGCTTTCCTTTACGACAAGCGTTTCCAAATGTTTAGTTGACTCTCCATAGTTTTTTAAAGAAGAGTGAGCAATTTTCCTCAAAATTTTCCACTTAGGTCCAATGTCCCCGTAGCCAATATTTTTATAACCACGAGATACAATATTAGCAATGTAGTTTTTGGGACGTCCTGCAAAAATGTTTGATTTTTGAACCAAAACCTCTCTAATAGAATCTTTTCCTGATACAATAACAACACGATGCATTCCAAAACTGAGACTAAATACTTCTCCATACTTTTTCGAATATTCTACAAATTTTTCATGAGGTTTTTTTCCAATCAAGTGTAAGTTCCCAATAATTGGTAAAGGAAAAGGACCTGGCGGGAAAAATCTGCATTTAAACAAATGGTCTAGATAAGTTGCAATGACATACAAAAGCAGAGGAGCTGTTACTCCAAAAGCAATTTCTAAGAACATACCTAAAACGAATTTAATGCTGAAATATGCACAGACTAATAAAAAGTCAGAAAAATTCTTATAGAAAAAAAGGAACTCCCAAAAAACTTTAAGTTTTTGAAATATGATTTACCTTAAAGTTAGCAAACAGGTCACAAAATAAAACAGTTATCGACATAAAAAATATAAACTTTATAAAAACATTTATATACGTTATAAGTGTAAACTCTTATTTACCTTTGATGCTTACGAATGTATGTATCAAAATAATGTATGTATGTATGTATGTATGTATGTATGTATGTATGTATGTATGTATGTATGTATGTATGTATGTATGTATGTATGTATGTATGTATGTATGTATGTATGTATGTATGTATGTATGTATGTATGTATGTATGTATGTATGTATGTATGTATGTATGTATGTATGTATGTATGTATGTATGTATGTATGTATGTATGTATGTATGTATGTATGTATGTATGTATGTATGTATGTATGTATGTATGTATGTATGTATGTATGTATGTATGTATGTATGTATGTATGTATGTATGTATGTATGTATGTATGTATGTATGTATGTATGTATGTATGTATGTATGTATGTATGTATGTATGTATGTATGTATGTATGTATGTATGTATGTATGTATGTATGTATGAAATTATCCTTTTAAAGACGCCAAGTAATACATCATGCGAAATTTTAAGGTTATGTTTGCACGCAAGACTAGGGCTACGTGATTAAATAACTTAAAACGTAACAACGCATGGTTTCCACATTACGTTATTATTCCACATCCGGTGCTTTGTATATATATATATATATATATATATATATATATATATATATATATATATATATATATATATATATATATATATATATATTTATCGTTAAAAATGCTTCAGTTACCGTACTAAAAAATAAATAACATCTTGTAAATATTGAACACGGCATTTTTGATGCTAGCGTATCAACTTTTTTTAGAATATATTTTTTTAAACCTTACTATTTAAATTTTTTTACGAAATCATAATATCATAACTTAAAAACAAAATTTGTAGAGCACTTAAAGTTAACGTCAGCTTATAATTTAACTAAATATGACAATTGCCAATTCAATAAGTTTTTTCAAGATATTACTAAGAAACCTAAGTATCTTTAACCACAAAAATGTTGTATTTAATATTGAAACTATTTTAGTAAAGAACAATATTAAAAAAATTACAAAACATTTATAAATTCTGAATAACTAAGTAAATAATTTTTGTATTTATTTATGATATATTAACAAACCACGAAATAAAAACATTATTAAAATCATAATCTTTTAACTGCCTGCTTTAAATTGATTTGGTATTTTAATTCTAAAAGATTTAATCAAAAAATATTAGGAAATCAAGAAAAGAAACAGTTCTGAAGAAATTTTTTTTAAAACGAAACTCTGAGAAGATCTAATGGTTTTATCAAAGAGCACCGCCTCATTGAAATTAATATTTAATAAGTTGGTTCCACATTTCTAACTAAAAAGTTTTACTTTTAGAAGTAAATCTTAATTGATTGTTCAGATTATCGGTCAATCGCTCTTTTCGAATTTTTATTGTATTAACTTCTATTGTTCTGTTAAATCAATGTTTCAAGTCTCTAGTGTATATATATATGTGCAAATTTCTACAAAAATTACACTTAAATGTTACTGTATCACACATATTTACAATCCATAAAAAAAGCTAATAATTTTTCAATAATAAGTTTATCCATATACTATTTTATAAATAAAACTTAAAAAAAATATTCAATGGGTATATTTTTCCTAATGAATCACTGTTATTTTCTTAAAAACACTACCAGATTCTTATCAGGAGAAAAAAACGCAACAAAAATATAGTGGGCGAACTTCCTTTATCTTAATAATATTATAATGATAACTATCATTGACATTAAGAGCATCAATATCCGGTATAATAATAGAAAAGTTAACTTTTTAAGCGTTTATTTTTAAACTTCACTGTCAAAATATAAAATTGAATTTTTTTAATCAACAAAAAAGGAAAAAAATTTCAATGAAAAATTTTCTGAGAATTGTTAACTGCATAAAATATTATGCAATAAACAACTTATACATTTAAAAACTCTATAGGGGGCGAATTGTATTTGACTAGTTTTATTATTGAGAAAAACACTCTTATCTAAACTTTTCAAAAAACTTTTCTTTTTCAAAATATTTTAAGTTTAATAAGCAGTAAACGGCTATCAAAAAAAAAGTTTGAAAATTTGTTTTTTATGTTTTGTTTAGTTAGCATATTAGGTAAATCATACGACTCATATTTTGTCTAAAAAATTCGTTTATTGACTTTATTCAGTTAGTGCAGAATGACAAAACTGCACAGTACGTGCAGCACGGGTTCATTGAATTATAACTGTGCGGCCAAACTTACTTTATTTTCGGCTTTCTTATGGGAAAGAAAGGGGAGGGGTGAGGTATAAGGTAAGAGTTTTAATCGTAAGCATAGCCCTTAATTTTTAATTAACATAGACTTTTAATCGTAAGTAAGCCCTTAAAATAAAATAATTTTCATAAATGTGGCTCAAAACGTATTTATGGATGGTTAGATTCTACCATTTATTTAATTTTAGTTCTAAAGTTATGACATACTTTACTTATCGCTTTTTAAGGGTCGTTAAAACATTTTTGTAACAAACGTACATAACAACAATAACAACAACAACAACAACAACAACAACAACAACAACAATAATTAGGATAAACAAATAGAAAATAGAAACAAAAGCAAATAATAAATTCGAAAAAAATAACTCCGTTTATGAATGCTTTTAAATTCTTCTCAGTCCGAAGGTCGGAATGATCAGATCTTAGAAATCAATAATCAGATCTTAAAAACCGATGATCAGATCTTAGAAATCAATGATCAGATCTTAGAAATCATTGATCAGATCTTAGAAATCATTGATCAGATCTTAGAAATCAGTGATCAGATCTTAGAAATTAGTGATCAGATCTTAGAAATCAATAGTCTATTTTATTAGTCTAATATATCTGTTTTTTTCTGCACTTCTGCACTATTCTGCTTCTGGAAACAATGCTAAACAGACGAGTGATGCTAAATAATTATTTTATTTTTATTTTATTTGTTTGTCAAAACATAAAACAAAACTTTGGTCGTGGTAAGTTTTAAAAATTATTTAGCTACCAAAAAAAATAAAAATGAATTAAATTCAAACGTTGCTGAGGCGTTTCAGTTCACAAATAGTTGTCTAAGTCAATTTTTTTAAAATTATTATTTATAAGGTCTATATTATAAGGTCTAATAAATAATTTGTATAGGCATAAAATTTCTGTCAACTTGATTATTATAAAAAGTCAACAACTTCGGAGTCTTTTTATAAAAACTCAACAATGTCGGAGTTTTCTTATAAAAAGTCAACAACGTCGGAGTTTATATAAACTAAAAGATTTTATATAAACTAGAAAGAAAAAAAAAAGGAAAAGAAATGTGAATTAGTAAAGATGCCATTTGTTTTTAAGATGCATCTTAAACTCTACTATAGATGCTGCGGTAACAAGATCATTAGGAGTTCCATTTGAACAGGCAAAAAAATGTTTTTTTAGTTTGAAGATATGATTCAAATATTAAATTAGTTAGTAATTTTCAATCTTAAATAAACTTTTATCAATTATCAATTTCATATAGACTTTTATTGAATTTATTATTTTTGCACCATTTAAAACATTTATTAGATACATATTTTTTTTAACATTTATTATTTTTTTACCCTTGATTTATTTAGCACCAACAATCTTTGTTTATAGAAAATATCATATAATTCTTTAATTCGTTTAGAAGATCCTCATACGTTTCTATTTTTTTTTAAACAAATATAAATTTTTTAACGAATACAAATTTTAAAACGAATATAAATCTGGATACGGTAAAAATGTTCTTTTATATCAATCAATTGTATTGCTTTGATGATTTGAATAGTTGTGTGTTTTGAAAATAACTAAGTTTGATTCTCCATGAAGACCTAAATATCGTTCGCATTTTTTAGATTTATTACACCTGTATTTAATTCTGAACAATACATAGTATAAATATGGGATTTTTTGTTGTATAAACATGGGATTTGTTGTTGTGCCCTAATTGTAGTACAAAGTATTTTTCAATATTGATTTTCTTTCCTCATTTTTTAGACCATATAATAAGAGCGTCAATATCGTTTGTAATTTTTGATGAGATTGAATGTTTTTAAGAGAACGAACAATTTTGGTATCGTCAACAAAAAACGGAGCTTATGACTTAATAACGTTAAAGTTATCATTCACATATGTAAAAAAAGTAGCGCTAAAAGAACGAAGCCTTGGGGAACTTCACTTTTAGTTGTTACCCACTTTGAGTAAGTACCATTTAAACAACTTTTTGTCAACGGTTTTCTAGAAAGTTTTTTTATTCAACGTAGAACTGGTCCATTAATGCCATAAGAAACAAGTTTAGAATGAAAGTAATTTTTGTGGAATCTTTTCAAAGACTTTTTCAAAATCGAGGTAAATGTTGTCAATGTTGAGAATATTATCTAGTGATCGTGTTCACATCGATTACAGTTAGTAGATTACAGTTAGTAGATTAGTTAAGTATGAATGACCTAAGCGGAATTAATGTTGGTGCGAACTTAGTAAGTTGTTATTAATTAAAATATAAAAATATATTCAAAAAAACAAAACAAAAAGTTCTAAAAAGCATTATTATGCAAAGCTATTATATGAACCAAAAAAACCCGGCATGTAATTTAAGAAATAATTGGTAAAAATATTTATGCGAGAAACTCTCTGCCAAAAAAAAAAAATTGATAAAAAAAATTTATGATAAACCAATTATTGCTAAAAAAAGTAAGCAGTTTATTTGTTAATGGTTCAAATTTGCATCAAATATTCCTTTGAATTCAACTTCATTTAAGACTTATTTAAAAAATCATGATATAGTTTTGGATGAAACTAATCTAAAACTAATGGAATGGCAAATCGCCTTTTATAACCTTTTTTTTTTTGTTTGTTCTTTATTGCAATATTTATGATAGAGATACAAATAATATAAAAAAAGGAAAGTTAACAAATCAAGATATCGTTAAGAAATAAAGAATAAAAATAAATATAAAGAACGCGGATACTCAAAGATAACTATCAGATCTTGTCACAGGGAAACCGCTATTGGAAAAACTATTACGTTTTTTTTTTAATAGTTATTTCCTTTTGTAATGGTGTTTACGGTTCGCATCAATCATATTACCGTGTCTTCTGAACAGCTGACTCATGCGAACAATAATGTCTAAATTTTCTAGATAAATCTCTTGCGTACACTTAATCTAATTTGTCGAAAATAATCACTGAATCTTATTAACCGCTATATATTATTCACTATATATCACTGATTATAATGAATATAATCTCATTTCCAGATTCTTCAAAAGGTTGTGCAAAAGGACCTAGATAGCCATACGATGTTTATCGCTGTGTGTTAAACCAAATTTCCGTTTCCTTCTGACAACAAAAAACGCCAAGCCTCTGCCAAATATATAAATTATCGTTTACGCTTCGTTTGGTTCACCTCCGAACGTAGCCTACATACATATATTGACAGATACGCATACCTCCATTATTTTTTATTTCTTTTTCTTATATCTATATATTTATAATATTTTTTTCTTTTTTCTATTATTATTTTTTTCATTGTTTTTATTCTTGTTATTTATTTATTTTTGTATATTTTTTTTTTATTACAAAATTAAATTTAATGATAAAAGTATATAAAGTTCGTAATATAATATTATAAATAAAAATAAAAATTAACATACAATATAACAATATAAGAGTTCTAAAACTTAAAAACTAAAAATGATTCACTAAAATTAAACATGTTAAATAATTGCTTGTTGATAAAAAAACAAAATAAATAAATAAAAAAAAAGAATATACATTAAATATATACATATACTAATATAGATGAGAATTTTTAAAAATTTAAAAGCAGATTTGTATATTTTCAGTTGAAAAAATGAGTTTTTTAAGATTTTGTTTAAAAGAATCAAAATTACATTCTTGAGAAAAATCGTTAGAAGTATTTAGAACTATACTATTCTATAAAAATGGTCCGCGAAATGAAATAAAAAATTTTCCAAAATTAGTTTGAGAAAATGGTTGTCGAATTAAATTATCGTTCCTTAAAATATATTTACTTCTATCTCTTTGTAAATACAAGTTAGGAAAAGAAACGGGTGATTCTTGCATTTACACATAAAACACAGAATATTAATTATATTTAACTCATATATATTAAGTGCTTTCATATCTTATAAAAGAGGCTTGGCGTGAGCAAAAAAGTCCATGAAATTTATATGGCTTGCTACATGTTTCTGTTTTTGATAGAGAGGTTTAAGTTTACTTTTATAAGTGCTACCCCAAGCAGTGTTTGCATAGTTAATATGGCAATGAATTAACGAATAATATAATTGAATTTAGGTATGTTTATCAAGAACGTTTTTTATTTTGTATAAAATGCCTATACTTTTTTAAATTTTACTGCACAAGTTAGCAATATGGCTTTTCCAATTAAGATTTTCATCGATATATACACCTAAAAATCTTGTCACTAGAACTCTTTTAATAATTATGTTATCGATAAAAAGAAAAGGTAAGTTGCTCGGCAACTGGTGCTTTTTACCATAAGGATGAAAAAGAATCCATTTAGTTTTATCAACATTTAATTATTGTTTGTTTAATCTAAACCATTCGGAAATTTTGACTAGTTCATTGTTCATGTTGCTAAAAAGTTTAAAATGTTGTTATGAGAAATAAATAAATTAGAATCATCAGCAAACATAATTGTCATCAGGTTAGAAGCTTTTGGTAGATCATTAATATATATTAGAAATAGGAGGGGTCCTAATATGAATACTTGAGGAGCTCCACATAAAATATTTTACAAATTAAATAAAGGTTATCATCCGCATAAACAAATTTTTTTCGATTATTTAGGTAACTTTTTAGCCAAATTAATATATTTCCATTAATTCCGTACCACTCCAACTTTTTAAAAAGAATTTCGTAATCAATAGTATCAAATGCTTTTGCCAAGTCAATGAAAACACCTAAAGTAAATTGAGAATTTTCAAATGAGTCAGATATATTTCTTGTAAATTGTAGAGAATGTAGAATGTAGAATTGTAGAATGGCATGTTCAGTGGAATTTTGGAATCCATATTGATTACTCTACAATTAATTGTTTACAGTAAGATGATTATAAATTTGATTGTACAAAATTCTTTCTAATATTTTAGCGAATACAGAAAGTAGTGAAATTGGAAGAGATACTTATATTCTCAATGTCACCACCTTTTAATATTGGTATGACTTTTGCTAATTTTAGAGTTTGTGGAAAAATTCCCTGTTTAATTGATATTGAAAAAATCCTAAAGAGTATATATTTTAAAACATCAAATGAACTTTTAGTAATGCTGCCATTAATACCATCAGGGCCTACTGCTTTGTTAGACTTTAACATTTTAAATGCAATTTCAAACTCTTCAAAAGATAATTCAAAAGAGTTCAAGTAAGAGTAAGATCATTCATTAAACTGTTAGATATAGGAATTCTTTTTGCAAGATTTTTTACAGACACAAAATATTTATTAAATTCTTCCGTAATTTGTCTTTTATCATATAAAAGTTCATTATTATGTTTAACCGTGTTTAGCAAAGAGTGAGATGTACATTTTTTGCTGCCAGAAATTTTTCTTGTTATAAACCAAGTGCGTTTAAAATTTAGTTTATAATTATCTAATAAATTTAAATAATATTTTTTATTTTATTTTTTCTTAAGGCTTTCAAAACATTTTGCGTAATTTTTATATATAATTTTATTTTCATTTGTTTTACATTTTATGTAATTAATGTATAATTTTTGTTTAATTTTTGAAGACTTTCACAAACCCTTTTAATCCAAGACGATTTAGTACTTTTAGCTTTGAGATTTAAATTAACTTCAGGGAAATTAGTGTCGTAAATATCATAAAAAGTTTTAAAAAAAGAGTCTTAAAATTAACAAAAGTGCTGGATTTGATAAAGTTTACGTTAATGTTGCAAAATCAGTTTATTAAATAATCGAATTGTTTCACATCTTTTATCTTTCTTTTAAAATAGGTATTGTCCTGGAAAACAATAATTTGCACAAATCACAGAAAACTGTATGATCTATTTAAAACAGTTTGGACATGCATTGTTTGAAATAGTTAGTTAAATAACAAACGAATTAATTACTACTTTTTACAGAAAAAATTTTTACAGATCAATAAAACGTTTTATTGATCTGTAAAAATTTTAGGGCTTTTTTGTTCTTAGGCTCCAATCATCGCAATTATTTGCAAACCATCCATATTAGACATAGGTATAAACATATACATGTTTGGAGTTTGCTCCGTGTCTGGAAGCTAGCTTAAACACTAAAAGTTGCTGGATCTGTTCCTGATCCAAAACGGATTAGATGGAAGAGTACATAACATAACCAAACTGGCTCATTTCTCCGTAAGTGTATATGATGTATATGATTGCTACGTTAAATTTGATAATATACATCTCAGTTTATACTATTAATTTGATAACAAAGTTATTTATTTTTTTCATTCATTTTTTCAAAATTACACATTATGCAAAAACTATTATAAGAATGCCTTGTTGAAAAAAGTGTTTATTTTATTTAGAAAAAAAAATCTGTGATTAAGAACTTTTCTTAAAATCATTTCGGAAAAAACAGGTTCAACAGGTTTTTTTTGGTCCTTTTTAGATAAAGCTAAATTTTATTTTGCGACATTTTCATTTATATTTCAAAATGGTTGTAAAGCCAAAAAATGATTTTTCTAAAACTATTGATGTTTCGGGATCCTTTTATATCTAACAAATTTTTTTTATGAAATCATGCAAAAAATATATTTATTTGCGTATATAAACTCATAAATAAAACACATCTAAAACTTATATTTTTTTGATCAACTTTAGCTTTTATGCGCATTATTTGGATTTAGTGTTACCAGTAATTTCTCTTAGAATTTGCCATGTGCGTTTGGAATAGTTTTAGTTTTTCTTAAGTAAATTAGAACTTAAGTTGCCAGATAAACTATATAAACTAATAATTTGCAATATAAAAGATTCAGCAGCAATATTGACCAAATTATTGAATATTTACCGACTATTATTTTATATAATATATTTTACAAAATAAGTTTTAATAAAAATAATCAGGCTTATTAAATATTTAGGAAATAAAAAAAAACAATAAAGGTTATTGCTGAAACAAAGTATATATAAATGTTAGTCTTTCTAGTATCTTGAATATAACACGAATTAACTAAACCATGAAATGCAGATTTTTAAAAAAGACTCATCTAAAATTTGAAGAACTTTCAAAATGAAGAGACAAGATATTTTAAATCAAATTTAAAGGATTGGCGTGTTTTAATCTTACATAATAAATAGATTTCAGCAAAAGAAAATAATCCAGACATTGAAATTGAAGATTTTGAACAAACTGTTAAGTAAGTAGCTTCAAAATTGAAGGCTGAATTTAAAAATTCTAATATAACCTCTGCCAGATTTATTGCAAATGAAAAAACATGGCTAGAATGGATGAAATAGAGGCTCAAGTAGAATTTAAGAAGTATGGTAAAAGAATTGATTCTGGAGATGAGGCTTGTCAAGCATAAGGGAGATATTTGCATAATGCAATATTTTTGTGATGAGGCTTGTCAAGCATAAGGGAGATATTTGCATAATGCAATATTTTTGTGATGAGGCTTGTCAAGCATAAGGGAGATATTTGCATAATGCAATATTTTTGTGATGAGGCTTGTCAAGCATAAGGGAGATATTTGCACAATGCAATATTTTTGTGATGAGGCTTGTCAAGCATAAGGGAGATATTTGCATAATGCAATATTTTTGTGATGAGGCTTGTCAAGCATAAGGGAGACATTAGCATAATGCAATATTTTTTGCATAATCGAAATATATTTCACTGTAAAATAGAGCCATTAACCCAACACTTCATGATCTGTTTGTAAAAAAAAAAATTGTTGTCCAGAAAAGGTTAAGGTGAATGAGACTGAGGCAGTTTGTGTTCTTCAAAGTAGACCATACGCTGCAGCAAAATTCGCAACTTCTGGAAAGTCAAACATTTCAAGAAAACTTTTTTCTTGATAAAAATGGATTTTTGCATTGCAAAATAGACTTTGAAGTGGGTTCACGCCAGAGTATTTACTAATAAAAATACAGTGACACAGATCTACTGCAGGCAATATCATATAAAGAAAGTATGTTTCAGACTGATATAGTACTTTTAAAACTAACAACTGAATACCAAAAAATCTAGTTAAACAAAAGATCATTAAACTGGCTGGCAAAAGTGGGTACACTTTTGCAAGCCAGTTAAACTTTAGTACAAAATGGAGTCTAAGTTGCTTTGTGTCGAGGAAAAGGAGAGGGTAAAATCCAAAGTTTTAAATCTTCAGCTATGTTTTAGCAAGAAAAGCTACCCACAAAGTCAACTATGAGATTAAATTTACTATGTTTGATAGGAATAAATGCAAAAGCAGATAATAATTCCACACAATTCTGTAATGTTTGTGGGGCAAAATCTTCCCAAGTTTTTAATAAGAAAAGACTCAGGTATTGCGATTAGCGTTAAAACTAAGTATCTTCACTGCTGAGTTTGTAATTTTGAAAATCCTTAACATTTGGTATATAAAATGGACATTCAGAAGTTTTAGGCAAGAACGACTGATGAGAAATTAAATGATGCCCAAAGGAAAAAAATTATTAAACGTAAATGTAGAGAAGGACTAAGTCTTGTGATAGACCAACCCAGACCAGGATTTGGTATCACAAATGATGGAAATACTGCAAGAAGAGCACTTGATGACTCAGAAGTTTTTGCTAATATTATTGTTGTGGATTAAGAACTTGCAGAAAAACTGAGAACTTTACTGATAGCCATACGTTCTGGTTATGATATTGACACTGAAATAATTCTAAACTAATCCAGAGACATCATCGATTTAATTATTTTTCTCTGTAATTGGTATGTAATACCACGTAGAGCTCTCAAGCTTCTGGAGCACAGAACTCAAATATCAGAAATTTCATCTCTTTTGTCAAACACAAACGGTTTTTTTTTTCTTTGCTCTTTATTACATTTTAAAAGATTTCGTTAATATTTCATAAAACTTACGAGCTTAAATATAACAATATAAACAATGATAAGTGAAGATTTTTAATATAAATAAAAAAAAGAACGTGGAGATTCTTAGAAGACCGCAAGGTCTTGTCGTCGAGAACCGCTGTAAAATGACGTATTACATATTTATAAGTTAAATATTTCACGTATTAAATAAAAAAGTTTTGCGACAATAAAAGAATAAAAAGATTTAAATCAAAAATAGAAAATAAAAAATTTACAGAAATTTAAAAAAAAATAATATAGATAGAAAAATAAATGCAATATAAGCTTGCAGATGGTAAATAATTGAATTATAAATCATACAAACCGATCATTAAAAATCATACGTAACAAATCATATAGACCGATATAAATAATAGATATAAAGAATTTATCTATTATTAATATCGGTGTATATGATTTGTAATGTATATTTGTAATAAATAGGTTTTAAAAGTACATGTGCATATTTTCGATTTCAAAAACTATTTCTTTCAACTTTTTATTAAAAGATATGTCATTCTATTCATAAAAAATCAAAGTGATTTTTTTCCAAAGATACGGTCTACGAAATAATATGCAGAATTGACTATTATGAGTTTTCGAAAATGGTTGGATCAAAAAATCATCGTTTCGTAAATCATGCTTATTTTGGCCCGTAGCAACAAAAATTATATTGTGGAGGAAGGATGAGGGGAGGGGGGAGGGGGTACTGGATAAAGGAGCCCCGAAATAGTTTTAAGTATCTTTTTTTTTTTTCAGTCATTTTTTCAGTCAATTTTTCAAAAATATTTATTCGTAAATGTATTGGAGGGGGGAATGTTGAAAAATATATGTATTTTGTACCACCTTTGCGTCTCCTAATAAAAAAAAGGTTCTCAATTTCTAAGATATTATAGGACTTTCAGATTCTGGTTGAGGTGGGGGGGGGGGTTATTTTAAAACGGCTCCTGTAATTCCATATAATTCAAATTTTTTTAATAAGAATTTGAGGGTCAATAGTTTCAAAAGCTTTTGATTAATCAATAAAAATTCCGTATGCATATTCAGATTTATTAAACAACTCGTTAATACTACGCGTAAACTGATTTATGGCATGTTTGGTAAGTTTTTATTTTGAAACCATATTGATTATTAAATAACTTATTATTTATAGAAAAATGAGTGTTGATTTTGTTATACAAGATTATCTCTAAAATTTTTGAAGCTTTAAAACATCTACAGGTTTAATCTACAGGTTTAATGGAAAACATCAAGAAGACTATGTCCTTTCATTGTTTGAAGGTTTAACAATTAGTAAATATATGTAAATTTTTTATTTATGTATTTTGAGAAAATTAAAATCATTTAAATACAAAACATTATTTTGTTACTAATTTTTATTCTTATTTTGGTAGGAAATATGTAAAATGGCGTTTGTATTATGTCCGTAAAAAAACAACAACTAAACAATAATAGTCTAGCTGTCCGAAATATTTATCAGTGTTTTTGTAGCTCGCAGTTAAGAGCAGCAAAATAATTTTTCGACCTATAAATTTATTCCTTAACCCTTGCTCATTTAAATTATTTCTATAAAATATAAGTAAGAATGCATGTAGATCCTAAAATTTCTCAGCATTCTATTACCTTCTAGTTAGAGTTGCAAAATTTACTTTTAACATAAAAATAAAATCCGAGGTTTAAAAAAATATATCGAAGTTAAACAATATGATGAATCAAATACACTACAATCTAGAGTATTACTTTAGCGGGTAATAATTTAAAATATTTACAACAATCCGTAAGAAATTTATAGACTTTTGAAAAATCATAAATGTACACTATGTTTAAATTACCAACGAAGATGTGCTGCATCAGGCACCTTTTTACTAACAGTCTTAAGATACTCGTGCACATCTGCGACACAAGTACGATACTTTAAGAACATTATAGAATACTAGAAACATATATGAAGAGAGTTTATTTCCAGTTATCGTTTAAAAATTCTCTTTTAACTGATTTAAATGTTCATCTAGTCGATTATTGAATTACTAATTGCGGCATGGTATTCCACTGCAACACTTCACAATTTGTGAAGAATTTCTCTCTTGGCATGCAATTGAGTACTTTTTGCTGTGCAAGTCGTTGATTATGACCACGCATATATACTTTGACGACGAAGAACGATAGAACGGTAGTGAAATTTTATTTTATCGATTTCACGCATGAGCTTGAACATTAGATTTTAATCACATCATTTTATTTTTTCTTCAAGTATCGCAAGACCTAACATGACTCTTTGTTGCTCGGCGGTGTGATGTTTAATCTCAGAAATAATTTTTTGTAGCACGGTTTTAAACTTTTTGTAGCGCAACTATGTCTGCCCGTTGGTACGGTGAATACGCTTGAATAGCGTACTCGAGGTAAGGACAAACATACTTGGTGTACAATTCTTTCCACAGCGAAAAACTAGGGCTGCGAAAATTTTTTTTCAACCTCCTTAAAGAGCGGTTAGCGTTCACCGCAACTTGAGCATTAAGTTTAAGATCATCCGAAATAAGAAATCCAAGATCTCGCTCTATATGAGTAACTTCGATTGCAAGTGGCAGGCTGTCTGGTCCTGGCATGAAACAGTCTTGTTTTGCAACTTTTTTTCCTCAATTACGACTCGATGCTGCCTTCCTGAGAACCATGCTTTAACCGATGCGTGAAGTTCCTCTTTGATTCCGTAGTTTTTAATTTTGTGAAGAAGTCTATTATGTAGAACTCTGTCATAGGCTTTTGCCAGATCCGTGCAGATTATGTCTGTAGTGTATCCCTGGTACATTTGTACATGTTGATTTTTTGATATGAGACCGTTTTTAATGTAAGGATTTAAAATCTGGTCTTAAAAGAAACGCTCTATAACTTTGCAAGGGATACTAGTGAGTAATACTGATCTGTAAGTAGATGTTTTTAATTTGAAGCCATTCTTGAATATCGGTGTTATATTCCAGCCGTCGGGCACCTCGCCATTAAAAAGTTAAGTCTGAAAAATAAGGGTAAGTTGAACGGAAAACGCTGCTGAACACATTTTGAGTAGCCTTGGATGAGCGCTGTAGATGCCCATTATCTTGTTCCCGTCAAGGTTTTCAAGTCTTTTCTGTACTTTATCACGTGCAATAAATTGCGTTGTACATGTCACTTCTGTCCTTGGTTTGAGATCTGACAACGGACCTTGCAGCTCAATTACGAAAACCGATTGAACGTAGTCATTTAAAATTCTACATATTTTCTCCTCATCAACTGTTCTTTTACCTGTAATGTTCTCTAAAACTCGTATTTGGCGTTTAACTTTTTGCATTTTGTTAATATAGACGTGGCTCAATTTTGGGTTGTACTTTGAGGCTTGAACTATTGTTAATTTGTACTCTAGCACTGCTTTTTTAACTTCATTTCCAACCTGTTTGCATAATTTTTTATACTTTCTTCGAAGGATTTTGTGCATACAGCGCCCAGCAGCTTGGTACTTTGCCAACAGAGTTCTTTTTTTATTTGTTGCCTCTTTAACTATCTGTGTTACCCATGGGTTGGCAACTTCAACAAAAAGAGTATTTGTATTTGGTATATAAAGCTGGCAAGCGTATTCTCTTTGACAAAAAATATGGGAAAATTCGTTCGTTGAGAAAAAAATTGTTTTATAATAACATTAACTAAGCTAATATTATGTGGTTGGAAACCCACGCAATTTAGTTTGCCCAACGCATTTGTTATTATTGGGCCAAAAAATTTTTTGGCTGAATGTTTGAGGTGTAGGTATAATGGCTGTTCATTGTGCCTAAGCCACAAATATTTTTTAGACGAATAGATTTTAGACCATTGGAATTTTTTTAGACCACTTTTTAGACCACTTTGGGCAGCTGCACTTCTGCGCAGCTGCCCAAAGTTGCCATTTTTAAAAGCGATATTATTTAGTGAAAAAGCGAAAATTTAGCACGTTTCTTTTATTTTTTAAACCATACAATATACTATATATCAATTAAAATAATAAAAAACAGGCTTTTGGAGTTTAATATAAAATATCTAAAAAAAATTACGTTTTTTAACGCAAAAATGGGGTGGAAATAATAGCATACTTGAATGTAACTTATATTAAGTTCTGTTTGTTTCTGTAAGAATCTGAATACGTATGACTAAACTCCAACCCTTCTTTTAATCAAATATTTAGATTTTGATGACGCCCAGAACCGCCCAAGAACAATTATTTTCATTGAAAATGTTTCTACTTTTTGTTTATTTTTTCCATAAAGCATCACAATTTTAGTCAGCATTAAAAGTCACGAAATAAAGTTTTTTAGTCAAGCGATTCTATGTATTTTGATTTTTCCTTGTACTCTGTCTTTTGCATATATAGCGTGTCGGTGTACTTAATTGACGCCCTATTTCAACGTTTGTAGTCTTCAAAATGCCCGAGATTACGCTGTATGCTTGTCTTTGTGCTGTAGCCCCCAATAGCAATTTCTCTTTGATGTCGAAAATACGATCCGGCTCATCACTGATGATTAGATCTAGAGTATTATTTAGTGCGCTTAGCAGGGAGTGTCTATATGTCGGAAAAGTTATTACTTGTGATAGGTGATTATGCGCATGCCTGAAAAATTGTATCCCGAAGCTAGTTTTTGGAAACATGACCCAACATCATTGCGCATCCGATATTGTTCAGTACCGCCTTTGATTTAGCGAGTGACGCTATTGACTCAAGAAGCACCGTGTCGTTTAGATCATGAGGTTGCTACATTGATCTATGAAGAACCTAATGTATCAGAATAGTTTGTTTTGACTTGAAGATTTTAAAATTTTAACTTAATTTATCTTTTACCAGTGTAGTCAAACGTAATGCGCGCGTTAAACGTGTACGCTACGCATAAAAAATATTTTTATCAACAAATTGGAATTCTTAGACCCATAAAACTCTTATTTCAACATATAACATGTTTATATACAATGTTTGTTAAAATTTGTTGAGTTTTTGCAAGAATGTAATGATTGGTGAGTCGAGAGAACATAATAATTGATTTTTTTTGTTCTCCTTTTTCATTACGTTTTAAAAAAGCAATCCATTATATAATATAAAATACAGAAATATAATAAAACTTATGATAAATATTACGAAATCGAAGAACGCATACACGTAAAAGAACCGCTAAATGGTTTACGTGTTAAAATTTCATATAATAAAAAACTCCCCAAAAAAAAATTATTTGGAGAATGCAATAATTGATGCATTGAGAAAATCAAGTTTAAGATGGAGGGAATATTAATAAGAGAACTAATGAAAAGGTAATGAATGGTGTTTTGTGATACCTGTATTAGTAGGTCATTTTATTCTAGTCTTTATTTGACAATTCAAGAAAAATTAAAATCGAGCAATGATAAACAATTAGTTAACTATTAGTATGGTTAATCATGCATAAAATGTCATAAAACTTCAATCAAAAACTCCAAAATTTTTTCGGGAGAAAATCATAGTCATATTTATAATGATAATCTATTTTCATGTGAAACAATCAACGAATCGTTTTGTGCTACAATAAATGCTGTCATGTGAAGCAATCAACTAATCGTTCCGTGCTACAACTAATGTTTTTGTGTGAAGTAATCAACTAATCATTTCGCACTACAAAGAATGGTTTCGTGCAATCAGCGAATCGTTTCGTGCTACAACAAATGTTGTAAAAACTCGTGGGGTAAGTGTAATTCCATAATTTCCATCTAAACTTGGTAGACTATCGCCGGGTTTCACTTCAAACTTAAAATCACGAACCAGCCTTGAGTAAAAAAGAAAAAGTTCAACTTCAGCAATACCCTTTCCTAAACACACTCTGGTACCAGCAGAAAAAGGTAAAAAATTCATAGATTTTATAGAGTCAAGTGTTTGATCATTAGTAAACCATCTATATGGATTAAAATCATGTGGATTTTCCCAGCAGTTTTCATTGTGATGTAGTTGCCAAAGGTTCGTTAAAATTGTGGTACCTTTGGGGATCTTTAAATCATTCAAGAGAGTTGTATCTTCCATAGCTTTGTGAGGTACTCCTAATGGAGTTACAGAAGATAAGCGCAATGTTTCTGATAATGCAGCGTTGACAAGAGGTAGCAAATTACGATCTTTCGTAGATGGATATCTATCTTTACCAATAGTTGAAACAATTTCATTGTAAATTTTGTCTTGAAACTTTGGCCAGTGAATGAGGTAGATAATTGACCAAAGTAAAGTTGTCAATGTAGTTTCAGTTCCAGCTATAAATATATCATTAAGTAAAAGCTCTAAGTAGTCATCAGTTAGCTGTTCTCCAAACTTTTTTAAGATTGCCTCATCTCTTGAAAATTGTATGACATAGTCTGTATAGTCACGCATGTTGCTTTCATTGTAGGTCTCTCTGTGATATAACAACTGTTTCCGAAGAACCGGATCTCTAATTGAAAGTCCTTTTTTTAATTTTCTTAAACCATCTAATGGAAGGAAACGAAGCCACGGAATAAAAGAAACTGCGTTTGTACCGGCAACACCAGTAAAAACATAATTCATGTAGGCGAGGATTTCTTTAAATTCACGGTTTTCGTACTCATAGCGTTTTCCAAATACAATAGAGCAAATAACGTTTAAAACCGCAGCACCTAGTAATACAAAATGTACGTATTAACATTCATATATATATATACGTACAATATACATACATACCATAAAAAAACATTATGCACTGTGTACTCTGCTAATGGAGTTAGTATTTTATGGCTTATCAATTACTGAGGTTTGATGGGTGTACTATGGATGTAACAAATGTTAAATTAGTACACCATTTAACATTTTTATAATACTTTTGCAAAAAAATGTAAAAAAAACAAGTTGACATTATTTTTCAGTATTTTTGCAAAAAAATGTGTACTCAAAATGACAAAACATTGACATAATGTATACTCAAAATGACAAAAACATGTCCCTATTAATTTTTATCCCAGTATGTATATATTTTTTTATAAACATGTAACCGTAAGTTAATCTCTCTCTCTTTTTCTCTCTCGCTCTTAGGATTCTCTATAGTTTTTCGTTAAATTATATACAATTGGAACTAATAACGTAAAACTACACATGAAAAAACTAGATAGAAAAAAGCTATTGTTACAAGCGCGTGTATGTAATCTTCAGGTTTGTGGTTGCTTAATAGAAAATTATTTTTGTGGAAATTAATTCTGTTTTTTTATTAAGTAGCTCCTCGGCATTTTTATAAAGTAAAATTATTAGTCTTTCATATAAACAAAGTAAACATAGTTTTGTTGTGTTGTTGTGAGCAGGGACTCTTTTTAGGATAGACCATGTTAATTCAGGCGTTTTTTTGAGTTTTTTCCTAGTTTCTCATATATTTTGAGAGTGATTGCATTTTGAAAGTGTTTTATTTGAAAATGATGGCTTGTGGAGCGCATATCTCTTTTTCCACACTCCCTCTGATAAACCAATGTATGCTTTACTGGGTGTGTTTGGGGAAGTTATTATGCATTTGTAAATTATGTTTGTCGCTCTACAATATTAATTCATCGGGCAGATTTTTTTTTGTTTACAATAACAAGGAAAATTTTTAGTTGTGTTTTTTGATTTTATTTTTGTTGTTGTGACTTTTATGACTTTTGAAATGTTTTAGCTACTTACTAAATGTTACTAACTTTTGTGGTGTTTCGATTGAACAGTTCATGCGATGGCTTTGAAGGTGGGAAATTCTTATCTATTGATTTCAAAAAGAATTGGCCAACATTGGTAGAGACGCTTATATTGTAGGGTGGGTTAAACTAAATTATTTTCCTTTTTCTTTTTGGGGGGTGTCTTGTAGATAGATATTTGCCACTTTGGAGGTCCACACTCAAATACAATAATTTTTGGAGAGCATCCCATTTCAATTCTGAACCCATCAAAAGTTCTGTAAATGTGGTTTTTTTCTTAAACTTTCATAAGTGAATTTATCACTTTGCCCCTTGTTTTATTTTTTGCAGTATTCCAAGATCCAATAACCACAGCTTACTACATCTTGTTTTTAGTAGAAAGGTAAAAACTTCAATTGATCAAACAAAACCTTCTAAAAATTAGTGGTAATAGTAATATGCCAAAAAGTCTAAACAAAATTTAGTCTAAATAATACTTTAAAAGAATAATTTTACCTCATTTTAGTATAAAGAAACTCTATTGAATATCTTGCAAACAGATAAGCACAAACCTGTCTCCTGTTAAACGTTTTAATTCACTAAAAACTCCATAAAAACGTTTTACTGGAGCTTAAATATAAATGTTAACAGGTAATCATGTAGTTATTAAAATGGAACAATTTTGGTCGGAAATAAATATGAGGGAGATTAACCAACAATTATAAATTGTCAAGACTTGTCAGAATTAGAAAATTTTGAAAGAAATTATTTTTAAACAAAGGGGTAGTGTTTGAAGGTTTTTAGCCCTTGCTATTTAAGATTTATTTTGGGACATGAAAATATGACAACTTAACGCTTAAGTTTCCTATCCTGATCAATCATGTATTTAAATTCTGTCATACAAAAAAAATGGTATAAAGCAGGACACAGTCCCCCTCCACTTTTTTTCTAAAGGATTTTTTTTTCTTCCAGAAATTTCAAGTTATATAAGGACTTTTTTTAAAGTTTGAAGATTTCGCCCCTCTACGTTGAAACCCTTTTCATCGGCTTTGGATGGTCTCCACTATCCACACTACATCACTGATCTGTTACAAAGTCTATTATAATTATAATAAATCCAAAAATGGAAATAATACTTACATAGAAATTTAGCTCTTATAATAAAAAACATCTCGTTTCTCTTGGTAGTTTGACCAAAATTTTAATACATTCAGTCGGGGCTGTTTTATCGCCTGGGATAACGAGGCCGTTGTCTAGAATCTCTTTATTTTACTGATTCTGGGAGGGGGTCAGTTACAACGTATTGCCTGTCCTTACAATTTATAAAACATTTAGTGATTCAGGTGATGAATAATTGATTTGCAATTTTATTTTTCAAATAAAGGATGCTTAATTACAAAATAAAGGATGCCTAATAAAACTATTAGAAACTTTCGATATTATTACAACTGAAATTGAAGATGGTTATCCAGTTGATATATTGTTCCTAGATTTTGCAAAGCCGTTCGATAAGGTGCCCCACCATCGACTTGTATATAAAGTTTCTAACTATGGAATAAAAGGCAATATTTTAAATTGGATTGATTTTTTTTAAAAAACAGAAAACAAAGAGTGGCAATGGGTGAAGCTGTATCAGATTGGTGCGAGGTTTATAGCGGTGTGCCATAGGGTTCTGTATTGGGTCCTCTTCTCTTTCTGTTATATATCAATGATCTTCCCCAATGTATCTCTTCAATTACAAAACTATACGCTGATGATACTAAAATCATATCTGTTATAAAAGAACATAATGATCTAATTAATATGCAAAATGACGTTGACTTGTTAACTGAATGGTCAAATGTATGGTTAATGGATTTTAACATAAGCAAATACAGTGTTATGCACATTGGAAGAAAAAATATTAACTATAACTACACTAAGAAACACGACAATCAAAGTTTTCTTCTAAAAACGACAACAAAAGAATTAGACTTAGGTGTAATAGTTTCATCCAATATGAAATGGAATCATCAGGTTCAAGCAGCTACAAGTAAAGCACAAAGAATCTTATGTTTGATAAGAAAAAGCTTTACTTATCTTAATGCTGAAATGGTAAGGCAATACACATTGCTGGTTAGACCACACCTGGAGTTCGCAGTTCCAGTGTGGAGTTCAGGTAATAAAAACGATATCAATGACCTAGAAAAAATTCAAAGACGAGCAACAAAGCTAGTACCTGAACTAAAACATCTAAGTTTTACTGAAAGATTGGCAAAGTTGGGTCTCACAACTCTGGAAACAAGACGTACAAGAGGTGATCTTATTGAGTTTTCAAAATAACAACTGGGATTGATAAGATATTTTGGTATAAAGAGCTTCATAAAGCTTCTTCCCAAAGTCTAAGAGGTCATTTAATGAAATTTGAAAGAGAATTTTCAAAAACAACCCGGAGACACAATTTTTTTATAAACAGAGTGATACCTCACTAGAATGCTTTACCTGAAAAAGTGGTTTTTTCAATCGCAGTAAATTCTTTTAAAGCTAGACTAGATAAACATTTGTTAACGGCTGTTAAAGTATAAATTTCAAACTTTATGCTCTGCGACAATATGTCGTTACAGCAATTTGTATTACTATTGTATTATTATTACTAAATATTGTTTTAAAAATTTATAGGAATTTACATACTTATAAAAGTTTCGCCATCCCCAGTGTAAGCAATGCCGCAGACGAATTTACTTTTTCCAACATGTTTTAAATAGGTTCATAAAATAGGTCCTAGTTTTTTTGTTTTTTTGTTTTGTTTTTTTAAATAAATTTAAATAGATATAATAAAAGAATAAAAAAGGTAAATTGAAATTAAAATTGCGAATTTCTTTTTTAATTTTTATAATTGGTTTAAAAAAGTTTTTTAAATTAAATTTTAAAAACATAATTTCCTTCTGGGCGGCCTCTCAAATCCTCCTAAGCCCGCAGCGGCTGCCTTTAGTGGACTTGAGTAAAGACGGGTTTGCCGACCAGCCATTGGAACAAAGACTTTCTTTCTAGTTAAACTTTTCATTAAAGTTTCCCGTATAAAAGGTCTACGGTACTGAATTTGGTGTGAACTTGCCTTTTAAAGGTCCACGATACTGAATTTGATTTGAACTCGCCTTTAAAAGGTCCACGATACTTAATTTGGTAAAAAACTCGCCTATAAATTAATTATTAAAACAATAAGATTATTCTTATAAAAGTTATTGGTAAGTAATTTCATTAGAATATGATTGAAATATATTTGGAGGTTAAACCACGCTCCATTTTAAATATAAAAAGACTACATAAATATTTAAGGTTACGATCATCTATTTTAAAATATTCTGTTACGATCATCTATTGTAAAATATTCTGTTACGATCATCTATAGTAAAATATTCTGGTTTGATTTCCCCCAGTTTTACACACTTTTTATTCAAATATTTTATAGTAAAATTTAACATAAGTACTTGAGCGCATCAAATCAACTAATTCTAAAAATAAATGTTAAATGTTTTTTATTTAAGAAAGTTAAAGTGTTGAGAAGAGCGCCGACTTTCGGCTTCTTCAGAAAACAGTACGTTATTACGTACGTTATTTAAATTAATACGCATTTACGTATGTTATTGTTTAATTCCTGAAGCATTTAACAAAACAATAATAAATACAGATAGCCGGCATGTTTTGTCTTTTTCATAATTTTTTTTTGACATAGATCACACGCTATTTTATATAAGATCTAATTCACAGTTTATTGTACAGACCCAAAAATTCTTTTAAACCTATGCAAATATTTTTTAAGTGTCGTAAAATTC
The DNA here is from genome assembly GCF_038396675.1 of Hydra vulgaris. Classification (NCBI taxonomy): domain Eukaryota; kingdom Metazoa; phylum Cnidaria; class Hydrozoa; order Anthoathecata; family Hydridae; genus Hydra; species Hydra vulgaris. Next base: position 22,373,410 of record NC_088934.1, on the reverse strand, counting down.
ATTTTTTTTAAAATGTGTTATGAGTTTGTTCATTATTATTTATAGTAATAGTATTCATCTGATTTTTAATAATTTTTGATAGAAAAAATTTAAATTACTTTCATCAAAATCCAATATTTTTAATGATATTCAATATATATATAGCTTATCGTCATTGTTATAACTGTGGTGTAATCTATATACAATATACAATATATATAAATTTCTATATTACATATAGAAGACATGTATTTGATTCTATATTATGTATAAACACGTGCACACAAACGCATATTTTGTTTATAAAAACTTATTTATTAAATATTTTTTTACAGGAAACACATAGATGTTTATCACAAGTTGCAAAAGTGGTTCTAATGATGAATAATAGTTTCAGTAAACAAGCTAACAAAGTAATAATAATGGAGCTAAGAATATATTAGTAATGGAGGTAAAAAAATAAAAGACAATGGAGCTAATAAAGTAATAATAATGGAGCTAACAAAGTAATAATGGAGCTAACAATATTAATAATGGACGTAGCAAACTAATGATAATGGAGCTAACAAAGGAATAGTAAATTTGCTAACAAAGTGATAATAATTGAGCTAATAACCTCACATTACTTAAACAATTAAAAAAATGGATTATTGAGAGGACATTAAAACATATATTGCTTTGTGAAAAAAAAAACACGCTTCTTAGAAAAAAAAAAAAAGCATGCTAGGTCCTTATAAAAAAAAAATATACAATTAACACAAAAAGGATGATAAATACAAATTGCATCTAAGTTGTTACTGTATGTAGAACTTATTAATTATAACAATTTTAAGAAATTTAAAAACATTTTTTTAATCTCTTATTACAATAATTAACAATTAAATGAAAAATCAACTTTCATTTTTATAAGAATGTTTTTGAATATTTTTTTAGATAATTAAAATGTAAAAAATTACCAAACTTATGTTCCAGCTTTGTTGATCTGTTAGACTTTTTAAAAAGGTTTTTATGTAATTCTTCACTTTCCCTCACAACAAGCGTTTCCAAATGTGTAGTTGATTCTCCATAATTTTTCAAAGAGGAGTGAGCAATTTTCCGTAAAATTTTCCACTTAGGTCCAATGTCCCCGTAGCCAATATTTTTATAACCACGAGATACAATATTAGCAATGTAGTTTTTGGGACGCCCTGCAAAAATGTTTGATTTTTGAACCAAAACCTCTCTAATAGAATCTTTTCCTGATACAATAACAACACGATGCATTCCAAAACTGAGACTAAATACTTCTCCATATTTTTTCGAATATTCTACAAATTTTTCATGTGGTTTTTTTCCAATTAAGTGTAAGTTCCCAATAATTGGTAAAGGGAAAGGGCCTGGCGGGAAACATCTGCATTTAAACAAATGATCTAGATAAGTTGCAATAATATACAAAAGCAATGGCGAAATCACTCCAAAAGCAACTTCTAAAAACATTCCTAAAAAAAATTCTCAAAATTGGTGTTTGTCTTATATGCAAACAGGCAGCAGATGGGCATTATGATAAACGTCAGAAGTAAAGAGACGTTTTTTTGCGTACCTTTTGTACGTTTTACACTTCTTTTAGTTTGCTCATCTAACAATTATTTATTAAACAACAAATTTTTTTTTTGTTGTAACAACAAAGATCTGCTTACAATGTTTTGACATATTTTGACAACGTCACAAGCATTAAAAGCCTAAAGTTTATTTGCTCATTATGTAACTTACTTTAAAATTGTTATAGAAAACTTTAAGTACTTAAACAATTTATAAATTTAAAAAAACTTTTCAAACAATTATAATAAGATCAGCTAAGCATGTATTGTAACGGCTTGTAACAAGTGTAGAAAACAGGGGTCGAGAAAGTTATATAGCACCATATGACCTTTTATATGGTATGTATGTATGTATGAATGTATGTATGTATGTATGTATGTATGTATGTATGTATGTATGTATGTATGTATGTATGTATGTATGTATGTATGTATGTATGTATGTATGTATGTATGTATGTATGTATGTATGTATGTATGTATGTATGTATGTATGTATGTATGTATGTATGTATGTATGTATGTATGTATGTATGTATGTATGTATGTATGTATGTATGTATGTATGTATGTATGTATGTATGTATGTATGTATGTATGTATGTATGTATGTATGTATGTATGTATGTATGTATGTATGTATGTATGTATGTATTTATGTATGTATGTATGCATGTATGTATGCATGTACGTATGCATGTATGTTAGGTTATCAAAATGCAGAATTTTAACATAATATAATAAGCAATTAAAAATTTTAAAAGAATTTATAACTAACTTTTTCAAATAATGTATCTAGAAGTGATGATTGTCCATTCAACGACCCTGTAAAGTTGCACCTAAAAATCTATATACCTTTGGCACTATCAATGTTGAATTTAAATCATAAAAGTATTATTAACAAGAAAAGCTAATTAACCATACCTAAACATTTTGGAACCGAGAAAACAAACGTTTAATTATACCTGCATGCTTTTATTATAATTGTAGTTACCGTCTACCACCAGAAGCTATTCATCAATTAATAACAATTATGACTTAGTATGACATTTCTATAATTGTTTTTCATTGATGCACAGCTTAATTAAATTATCTATTAATAATACCACTAATAAGCAAACATAAGAAAGTATACGAAAATAAAATGAAATATATCTGAACTAAAATAAAAATAAAATGAACAAAAAAAAACTTTGGTCAGTACTTTTGGTCGGTATAATTTCCATACGCAAAATTCTTAACCATAGTGTTCACTTTTTAAGGTACAAATCCATTAAATTTATTCATTTAGACTACCCCATTCATACTATCCCAGTAAACAAAAGTATTTAGAATATATATTTTTGGCATTTTAACAACATTTCTAATCTTCAAGCTGAACTAAAATGATTTAAAATAACTAAATATTTAACTCATGCTGAAATTTTCTAAATAGCGTATTAAAAAAACACATTTTTGTAAATTAGAATTTTTATAAATCAAAAGCTTTTAGCTTTTTATTGTAAAACGTTGAGTTCCATTTAAAAAATTAAGCATGCAATAAACAATGGTGAAAACTTCTGAATAATTTAACATAGGGTTTACAATGACTGAGGTACTAAATTTGGTAGTTTGGAGGTTTCAACAGTTATTATTTTATTAACCTTTAGTAAAATATAAATCTTTTATTTTATTATATATTATATTTTATTAACCTTTAATGTAAATCTTTAGTTTACAAGTTTACAATAAGAAAGTGAAATTTAATAAAAAAATCTAACAAACTGAAAGTAAATAATATCTAACAAATTATGACTTCTTTATAACCTAGTTTTAACAGCCGATATACTGAACACACACACAAATTTACAATCGACATTCAGCACGACTGCTGAGACATTTTAAAACCATATTAATAGTATATTTTTTTAGATATTAAGACTATATTTGTTTTTAATCGGTACTTGAATTTTTGTGCACTTATATATAAATCCGAATCTTTCAATCCAGTGTTGATAAACGGCGTAAATCTTCTTGCCTCCACTTTTCTTTCGCAGCAAATGGCTGCTGCCTTCCAATCAATTTTTATCGGCAAAATGTTCTTTTTTCCACCTCCAGTGGTTTCCACCTTTCTATTGGCGGCTGCAGCGAGAGTTCTTTTTTCGAGGCAAAATATTTTAGAGGTCGACGCCAATAGAGAGGCGGTAGACAATGGTGGCTGCCTCCAGAAAATTTTTTGGAGGCGAAGCCATTTGGAGGCCACCTCCAATGGCTTCTGCCTCCTAACTGACTGCGGCCGTCAAAATGGAGGCGGAAATATTTGCCTCCCGCCGGGGATGTAACAAAAAATAATTGCTCGTTTGCTTTAAAGCAATTGAATATTGACAAGAGGTGTGCGAAACTCGAAGTTTCGAGTTCGAGTTCGAGTTTACTCAATAATTGAACTCGAATCGAATGTGTTTAGTTAATCGAATATAATTCGAATTTCGAACCTAAAGCTTGATATTTAAAAAGTTTTTGTAAAATTAGAAAATGCAATCAAAAAATATTTTGTCCTACTTCATCTACAACTGGCTTATTTACTCACCTGAGAAATTATCATAAGAAGGAACCAGCAGAGTGTGATAAAAAGGCACAAGAAGCAAAAAGAATGAAAGAGGAAGAAAATAAATCTGGAAAACAACTGTCAGTTAGTGTCTCAGATCTGTGGGCTAAGAAAACAGCATGGACGTCTGATCATGAAAGAGCTAAAGAAATAACACGAGCTATCGGGCACATGTTGGCTTCCGATTACCTACCGTACGATTTCGTGGAAGGACAAGGTTGTTCCTCAGTATCATTTTCCGAGTAGGAACTCAACAACATATTTCTCGCAGTATTATGCCAACTATGTATAAAAATTTGAAGCGAGAAATGATTGATCGCATTACTACTGAGTTGTTGGCATGCCATCCTATTACTTTTCCACAGACAAATGGTCTTCTTGCGCACTGGATTCTTATATATCATATTGTTTGATATATTTAACCGCTGATTTTCAAATGCGATCATGTACATTGGAGAATAAACCGTTTGTGGCTGTGTCACATACGGGCGAAGATATGGGCAATATTAGAATCTCTTTAGAAGTTAATTGAAGATTGGTCGCTACCAAGAGCAGCACCAATATACGTTCTTCGAAACAATGGTAGTAATATGAGAACAGCCATGAACATATGTCAAAACTTTATGGACTTACCTTGCTTTGCTCACACGCTTAAATTATCAATTAATGATGCAGTACCCAAAATTGAAGGCATGATTAGTATAATAGCGAAATGTAAAAAAATCGTCTTGCACTACCATCACAGTATTCAATTATATCAATTGCTATATGCACAACAAAGGCAATTAAAAAGAGATGAACGTGGGCTCATAATGAGTGTATCAACGCGTTGGAATTCCGACTATTACATGATTCAACACCTAATAATAATGGAAGAGAAAGCGCCCTTATAAGATGAAATTCGCATTAACTGGTAAGGTGTAGAATCTCACGAATGGAAACTCGTTTATGTAAAGATTTAAACTCCTTTTGAACAGGCTAGCAGAGAGTTGTGTGGTGAAAGTTACCCAACGTAATCTATGAAAATACCAGCTCTGTATGAATTACACCAGAAATTGCATGGTTTCATCAGTGATTTTGCAAATAGAGTCACTGGAATTTCACTGGCGCGGAGACTTGTGGCATCTTTGGAAATAAGGTTTCCTTCTTATGACGAGGTAACATAAACAATTATTTATATTCTGAGACTCAGTATGTAAGTGTTTATTTCAGTGTTTTATCGTTCTTTTTTGCGACATTCACTGTCATTATCAATCACGAACTAATTTTTAATTACCTATTTCCACATAAAGCTTTCTTTAACTTCAATTGCATTACGGACCATGGTCATACTTATCTAATATATTAATATCTAATTATCTGTATTCATTGAACTAGTTTGTTGAACTAGTTGAACAGTTTCTGTAATATTTTATTAGGTTCAGCCAGATGCAGTTTGCACACTGGTAGATCCAAGGTACAAGTCAATTTACTGAAAGCAATCTGAGAAGCTGGTGGCCAACTTATCAAAGCTTCATATATTACTCAATGAACTTCTAACAGTACCAGGTTCAGGTCCAAAACCAGTCCAGTCTCAGCACTCAGTGACGGAGTCTACACTAGATACACAATCAACAGGCTTGTAGGAATCCCTTGATAACAGCAACTGCAACCAACGAAAATGTTGCTGATGCTTATGTGTCAAGTGCGAGTGCGCTTGATGATAATGTGAAGACATACTTGAAAGATATGGCAATTGGGTGCAATGGTTGTCCACTGACATGGTTGAGGCAAAATAAAAGTCTATTTTCTTATCTTGCTATTGTTGCTCAATCTCAGCGACTAGTGTCAATTCAGAGGGTCTGAACTCAACCTCAGGGTACATCGTTTCCATTAAACGCTGCAGTCTTCTATCAGAGCATGTAGAAGAACTTGCCGTACTTCATAAAAATTTGTAGACTTATAGCATTAGAACAGCCATGAACATGTGAACATGACTTATAGCATTAGAACAGCCATGAACATGTGAACATGACTTGTAGCATTAGAATAAGTATGGTTTGTTGATGATGACATTTTTAAATGAATTGAATGTACACTTTCACTAGTTTGTTTAATAACCTCAAACTCGAACTCGAACTTAATCGAATTTTTTGTAATCTCAATTAATCTTGATTGAAGATTAAAAAACTAATCTCGCACAGCTCTAATATTAACTAGAAACAAATATTAAATAATTGACATCAAATTTCATTTTATATGATTGTTTGCAAAGGTTTTGAGTATTTAAAAAAATTATAATTTTTTTTTTTTAAATAATAAATCAAGTAGAATAAATTAGTATTTTAATTATACAAAACAAAAGTTAAAAGTAGGAAATTTGCTTCTTTGCAATTGGCAAATAAATTTTTTGGACAAAAAAAAAAAAATTAATAAGCAGCTAAATTGACTGATTTTGGTAAAAGTTTTTTAGAACAAGTCGATATGCTAAAATTTAAATCTATTTTATCATTACCATAACGTTAAATACTTATTTTTAATAATTAGATACTGTAAAAGTTATTAAAAAAATATCTGCAAATGTTTATTAAAAATTTGCGACCACGCTGTATTACGCTAAGTTTTGACAAATTACAACAACAACAACAAATAAACTATAAACTGACTCTAATAATGTTCATAAATTGACTCTATACTTTTACACGTTTAAAAATTTAAAACGTTTAAATGTTTAAAAAGGTAGAATTGAAAATTGAATTTATAAAGTTTTAAAATATTTAAATTGAGTTTATTAAATATTTTAATTGCTTCAGCGATGTTTCTTGTTGTTCGTTTAAAACTTTAAAATGTCTGCAAGCATTTTAAAGTTTTAAACGAACATTTATTTAGGCTATTTCATCAAAAAATCCACTGTAATTTAACTTAATTAATTTAGGTTAAATTACAGATTAATTTATTCACCACTAACTAAATCCTATTTAAATAAAGATTGAAATGCTTTTAGTTTAAAGATGTCTGCCAAAGCCTAAACCTTCTATTTATGTCAGTCAATCTATTTACACTACACTGTGACTACGGCTACACTAGTCAATGCATGTATGTGTATGTATTCTAAGAAACTTTGAAAAATAAAAACAAAGAAATTTTTAATAAACATTAATTGTAGGAAAAACAGTAATCTTAAAGTTTGATAAAGTTAAGGATAAACCTAATTTAAAACTAATTGAATTGCAAACCGCCTTTTTTTTTTTTTTACCTTAAAACTAACAAAAGTGCTGGTTTTGATAAAATTAACGTTAATGTTGTAAAATCAGTATATAATATACTAGAACCCTCGTTATTTTACATATTTAATCTTTCATTTAAAACAGGTATTGTCCCTGAAAAGCTAAAAATTGCACGAATCATGCCGATGTTTAAGTCCGGAGATAACTCAAATATCACTTATTATAGGGTATATCTATTTTACCTTATTTTTCAAAATTACTTGACAGAACAATGTATAATAGACTTTTTAATCACTTATCAGAAAACGACATGTTGTACTCAAAACAATTTGGCTTCAAAAAAAAAAAGGGAACATGCAGTGGTTGAACTAGTTAATCAAATATCCAGTGCATTCAGTAGTAACAACTTTACCTTAGAAGTTTTCATTGATCTGTCAAAAGCTTTCGATACCGTTAATTATAATATACTAATGAAAAAACTTGAACACTATGGAGTAAAAAATAACAATTTACTTTGGTTCAAAAGTTATTTGACCGATTGAAAACAATTTATAGTGTATGAACAAAAACAAACATTCCCGACTGCCGAAACTTGTGGGGTTACCCAGGGCTCTATTTTATTCTTTTATCAGATGGCTCCAATCTTTTTTATTCCTATAGAGATATTAATACACTATTTAAAACAACAAACGAAAAGTTAACGAGTGGTTTAAAAGTAATAAACTTTCTCTAAATGTGGATAAAACCAAATTTATTTTGTTCCACAAAGTGAATAAATCAAAAAATATTCCCATCAAATTGCCTAATCTAATAAACAATAACACTAACATTAAAAAAGAAAATTCAGTAAACTTTCTAGGCGTAATCTTAAATGAACATTTACGTTGGAGTTTACAAACAGTATTGAAAATAAAATATCAAAAAATTTAGCAATGATATATAGTACTAAACCATTTTTAAACAATAGTTCTTCAAAAAGTTTATATTTCTGTTTTATTCATTGTTATTTAATTTATTGCAATACTGCATGGGCAAGTACAAACCATACAAAATTAAAAAAATTGTATTGTAAACAAAAACATGCGTGTAGAACTTTTGGAGCTGATAGAACTGTACCTTGTAAGCCTCTTCTGCATATACTTGGAGCAATTAATATATATAAAATCAACTTACACCAAGTTTTAATGCACATGTATAAAACAAATTTAGGATTATCTCCTAAAATATTTCAATCCTATTTTGACAAAATAGTTCATAAATATCCAAAAAATTTTTCAAATAACAACTTTGTTGTCCCAAAATATAATTCAAAATTAATTTCATATTCAGTTCTTTATCGTGGACCTTACTTGAAGAAAATGTTTCCCAATATTGTAAATACACATAAAACTAGTATAGAGCAGTTTAAAAATGAATCAAAACAGGCATTCTTACTTATGGATTTTAATATATCCGATTTTTAAATGTTTTTTTAATTAAAACTCAAATAAATAAAAATAATTAATACAAAAATTGTGTCACTGAGTGTATCAAAAATTTTTTTTTATTACCTTAATTATGGTATTACCTCAATAGCATTTGCTAATTTATTTACGTTATTTCTATGAAGTATACTAATTTGTTTATGTTATTTATGGTGTATATTAATTTATTTACTTTTCATTTTTAAATCTTAGTTTAAATTTTTAAGTTTTAAGCAAATGATGATATCTTATTTATTTTTTCTTATTCACTTGATCTTACTCTTTTCTTAAATTTTGATTCTTTAAATTTTTCTTTAAATAACAACGAATTGTTATATATTTTACTTTTATATATTTTTTTAATAAATAGTTTGTTAACTATAGATATTTAAATATTACGGTTTTTGTAAATACGTGAGAATGGGGATCGGTGATAAGGTTAAATAAGTCTTCTTCTTTCCCCGCCAATATTTATTTTTATTTATATGCTCCGAAACTGTATATATTATTAAACGGCAAAAAAAATAAACAATAAAAAAAGTTACGACGCAAAAAATTTTTTTTTGTTTTTCAAAAAAGATTAGTCTAAAAAACACGTATCCATAACATATTAATAATTATTATTCACAATGGTAATTTATATATTTATAATGCAAATAATAAATATTATTATTAATGTTATTAATAAATAAAATATGCACAATAGTTATAATATTTAAACAAAATATTTTAAGATGATTTTAAGAAGTCTCTTGGAACGAGAGCGCAAAAATAAATTTATTTAGGCCGCTATGACATTACCTCTCCCAGTGGGCACAGTACGTTTTTAAACGTTCTTTGGACGTTTATTTTAGGTTTAAACCTAATAAAAACGTACCGTGCCCACTGGGCTGGCTATTACTTAAGTATGATTTTTACTCCCACGTTTTTTTTTTCTTTTTTTATACTTTATGAATGTCATATTAAACTTTCACTTCCAGGTAAAAAAATATCCAATAAATTTTTTTTTTAAGTAAATTTCCTATTTTAAATTTAATTTAATATTTTCTTTTTATATAAATTTTGTACGAGCCATTATTTATAATTTAATGTAACAAAAATGCGCTACCAAGTTACTGGAATTATTTGCGGCAAGAGGTTCTGGCCACACGCGCCCTTATTGTTCTTGTCCTGTACAAGTCAACATGTTTTGTACAGGACAACAACCTTGATAAAATCATTACTCTGTTATTGATTGGTGTACAACTCTTTAGAATCTTAAGACATTAGAATTATTTCGAAACAAAAAATTGAACGTAATACATTAGTATTACGTTCAATTTTTTGTTTCGGGTCAAACATAAAACATTTTTTTAAAGGAAAAATTTTATTTTTTTAAAAGTTTTTTACCAATGACTGTTTTTCAAACGAAGGTTACAAATATATATTTTTTTCAAATGACGGTTACTAATCATTTAATAATGCTACCAACAGTGACCAATGGGTAGATACCCGTTGACAGATACCTGTCGACAGCCTTATATATAAGTTTACAGTTTGCATTTGACCGACTAACGAAAATTCATATTGAAATTGTGCATTAATTGCCAACCTTTGACTTTTTAAAAAAAAGTAGCGATTTTGTCGCAGAGAATGTTTTTTTTCTGGTGGTGGTACATAGGTAAATAAACGAATTTGTTTATTTTAGTATTTTTTTTGATATCTTATGTTTCTAAATTGTTATTGGTCATTTGAAATGATATAAAAAAAAAATTAAGTACCTAATTAGGACTAATTAAAGCCAATTTTAACAAAAATTGAACTATATTTTGGCAAAGATTACTAAAAAACGAAAAAGAGTTAGCATCTAAAACTTTCACAAAGTTAAGTCTATATGATACTTTATGTGCTGAAATTAAAAATAAAAAGTTCTCAAAATATTTACTTCACACTACTCCACCGCAGATCTACGCAATAAATACGACAAAAATTTTCATTGAATAATATAAAATAAAGTATTTAAAATAAAATATTAAACATTTTCTGAATAATCCTTTTATGGGCTCGCAATATTTACAAGATTTACAATTTTTAGCTAAGGTTTGTGTGTCAATGCATTTATTGTTAGAAATTAAAGTATGGGTAGGTACCCGTTGATAGATACCTGTCGACAGCCTTATATATAAGTTTAAAGTTTGCATTTGACCGAGTAACAAAAATTTATATTGAAATCGTGCATTAATTGCTAACCTTTGACTATTTAAAAAAAACTTGCGATTTTGTCGCAGAGAATGTTTTTTTTTTGAAACTGTCGTATAAGCTAGCATTTTTACATTTACACCAAATTACAATGAACATTCATTTAAGTATAAATGACTTTTATAATAAAAAATATTTTAGAATTCCCATACGTTACTTTTTTCACATTATTTTATATTGAATTATTTTACATTGAAAATCAATTTGATTAACATTAAAAAAGTTAATTTCACTGGATTTGAAATCAAATACCGTTAAATTAAAGACAAGACTTGTTTTATTATTTAGAAAAAATAATTGTTTATTTTACATTTTAAATTAAATAGCGTTACGTACATTCATTTTTCTTTATAAGGTTAACGTTGTTAAAAGAATTTTACTTTGTGAAGCAAATCCAAATTTTGTCTCACGACTAATATATCAAAACAACATTCCATTAGGACCATGTTTAACTTTTCTTTTAACTTTTCTTTCCTTTCTTTCATAATAAGTTTGACAGTAAAAGTATTAAACTATGTTGGCCCCAAACATTTGCCTCTAAAATAATATAAACAAATAAGTTGACATTTCTGTTAAAAATTTAATTGATTGCCTTTGTCATAATATTTCAAACTCATCAAAAACTCACGATGATCTGTTTGCTTTTTGCGTTTGAAGAAAATTTACAGATACACAATTTGTCGTAAAGGATCCAAAGTGTACTGAACAAATCGCAGTTGATTTCATCTATAAAAAAAAGATTCTTATCCATGGGAACAAAATTAGTCAAGCAAGTGGAAATAAATTATTACATGTTCTGCCAGAGCGAAGTACAAGCAGCAGTTATTTACTGCTAAAACATCGGTCCTAGTAAAAAACAGTAAAAATCTTTCCAATGTTGCTGTGAAAAGACAAGCATCAGCTCTAAACGCTCAACAGAAAAAAAAACTGTAGAGACAAACTTGAAAAACCATGATAACCTCTGGAAAAAAATTAACACAATTTTTCAAGCAGTCAAATGTTGTTATTCTGGATATAGAAATGAAAAACCCAGTTTGAAAGTTGTTCAAGCAAGAAGTTAAATGACCTGATCAACAATGTTGATTCAGCAAGGGAAAAAATACAAACTTGATTTTGATTAGACAAACTTGGAATTGATTAGCATAATTTTGGTGAATAATGAGGTGGTTTATTCCCTAAATGTAATTGACATACGTTCCAAGGAAAATTAATCTCAAAGAGCATCATATCTGCAATCTCTTCTTCCCATGATGGTGTGTAAAAACAGCTGATTATTGCTTTAGCAGAGGGCATTCCTAAAACAAATGAAAATATTGGGACACTATTAAGTTTCATTCAAGATGTGTCTTACATAATTTCATGTGGCTAGTGAAAGTAGCCAACATTTTGAGTGGTGTCATGTCTCACTCTAGCAAGCATCCATACCGTTGTTGTGATATTGAATCTGGAACCTTCAAAACTCTGGCTAATCTAAAACATTTAGTTCTCTATGCAACAACCCTGCTGAATTCCTATCTTCAGGTACAAAACTTCAATTAGCTAAGAATTGTTCAAATGTTAGCCATCCTTCATTGTATAACCCTTACAGATAATCTGAGCTTATTCTAGATGCAATTCTTCCAATGGAAATCCATATTTTTCTTGGAGACTTCAAACATTTTTTCAAGCAGATCAAGCGCAAAAATTATTTTCCACCTTCAAATATAAGTATATAATGGGAGACAGTTCAATGGAAATGAATGCAACAAACTGTTAAAGAATGTTGGCATTCTTTATACCTTTCGTTGATTGCTTAAGAAAGCTTCAATCTGTCAAAATGGCTTGCTTTGGAAAGATCTTGGGGGCAAAATTTTGTCAAACAATTTTAGAATTCAATTATTCTAGGCTACCTCTTAAAATAATAGTTACTTTAAAAGCATACGCCATTTTTTAACAAATTAAGGAAATTGCAGAAAAATATAAAATTATACTTAGAGTTTCTAGTCAGCAAATCACTATATCAATGCATGCCAAGTTAAAGATTCACTGGCAAAAATATAAAAGACAACTTTCTCATCCTGAATATGAGAATAAACTTTTAAGTTTGTTATTGATCTTACCAGAAAAAAAGTTTCAAATAAAATCCTACTGGATTCGAAAACTATAAAGTGTGAAATCTTAATCACAGTATACTTTCATGTGTGAGATTACTTTTAAACTTTGATGTGTGGGATTACTTATTTTTGTCAAAATATCTACCGTCAAAATATCAGAAGAATATCTACATCTATATCTCAAATTTGTACTTGTTTAAGCTACTTTATTATTCTGAATATATATTTACAATTATATAATCTTATATAATTATAAATCTTGTTTATATATATGTATTTTTTAAAAAAATGACTTAAAGAATGTCACATTTAAAATTATCGCTATTACCTATAGAATCACCCTTCCAAGGGATTTTCGGGTTCAACTCCATGAGTCTAGCAGCTCATTTGGATAACTGTGGGGTCGATAAAAATTTTTGTAGATTTTCATAAAACACTTCTTAGACCCATTTTTAGCAAAGCTTCCATACAACGATTTCCAGATTTGTATTTTTACATCACAATATAAATAAAAGAATTTTCCTCCATGTCCTGAATAAACTGCTAAAAATAATTGCCTGCAATTGTTTGCAATTTTGTTTCGCAGATAAGATAAGATATGGTAGGTAGAACTTTTTATTGTTGTTCATTATTTTCTCTGAATCTGAAGATTTGCACAATTTTCAATAACATTTTTGACAAAAGCCAATAAAAAACTTTAACAACAACAGTATTCTTGGGCTCTTGACAGTCAGTACCTGTTTTTATACTAAAAACATTTATTACAACTTTTAAGAATCCTTGATCACCATCTATCCCCATAAGAATAATAACTTTATCCAAATTTAGTCATCTATCAGTGCAAATATGATTTTTTTTTTGTTTGAACTTTATTAAAATTTTTGATTTAATGAATATTAAAATATTATTTCTAAAAAAATTTTATGAACATAACTTCTGAAAAGTTTAATAAATTTTCTTCTAGTTTAAAAAATTAAAATAAAAAATCATACAAAAAATTGAACACCTTAATTTTAAAGGGTAATGGGACAAATTTCCTCCAATTCCATAAAAACTTGATTTTCTATTCAAAATACCAAATAATTCATTCTCTTCATAGATCAGTCTGTTTATTAATCCTTAACATCATACAATTAAAATTTTTATAAGTAATCAAGTTTTCAACTTAAACGTACAACATTTGACGAGTGAGTAAGACTTGGGAAAAAAAAATCGAAAGGTTAACATATTGGTAAAATATTACCTGCATGTGATTGAAGTTTGAAAAATATACGCATCTAAGAGAAAAATAGAAAAATTGGCTGTTCAGCTTACTCGACTGCCCACTATTTCCCCTATGCTCAAATAGCCCTGCTTTACCTTAATATAAAACGGTAATTAATAAATCGTCAAAGTTTCTATTAAATTTCGTAAATGCCTGTAATATTAAGCTTTGTTATTTAACTTTTAAACAATTATATTGGTATGAATAATAAACCACTATGTGTTTATTAGCCAAACATCTCTTAAATCTCTACTTTTTTTGATCAATGAAATCCTTTTAGCACTAAACTTTTAAACTTTTTTATTGCGAAGAAAAATAGTTTTATAAAAATTGTTTTTTTAAAATAATTTTCATAAATGTAAAAAAATAAAAAAATGAAACGAAATGAATGTAAAAATTATAAAAAACTAGGAAAAAACATAAAATATTAAATACAAGTTAATAAAAAAAAGTTTAATTAAAATGTAAATTTATGATAATAAAAATGATATATTTTTTAAACAAATTTATAGCAACTTTGGCGCAGTTATTAGGGTTCTGGTTTAGGACCATGAGGACCAACCCTGGCGCAGTGATAAGACTCCGGCAAATAAATGGTTTTTACTTGCTTTAACGCGATACTTTATGAGATGACCGTTAGGCCTTTTTGGAGGACCTAAATAACAACCACAACAACAACAACAACAACAACAACAAAAAACACCAATAACAAAGAAAAAACATAAAAATTATTATATTATAACATAATAAATTATATTATTAGTTTAATAGCAAACAAATGATCCAATTATCAAATTTAAACACAGGTTACCTTTAGTCTATTTTAAAAGTTGCATTAAAAGGTATTTTATAATTTTACCGCTAAATTCAGACAAACGATGTAACCAGAAAATTAAGGTGGAGGAAAAATTTTCATAAAAAAGAGTCCTTAGTCCTTACTTTCTCATCACAGAGTACTGCGGAAGAGCATTTACCCCAAAAGTTAACGCCTCCTTTTTTACCAATGTTGCTATTTGGCGTCTAATCTCAAACCTCTGGGTTCTGAGCCAGAACTCTAACCACTTACGGCGTCAGTTTTTGTCAAAAACTCTCGATTGCCAGTTTGCGCGTGTTTTCAAACCCACAGTCATAGTAAGTGGAAACCATTTAAAAACTTAAAAATTTTAATAGACCAGTCAATATTGTTAATTTAAGTTAATATATTAATATTAGTTTTCTGCGAGTAGTTTCTAGTGGTTTAGGCATTTTGATTTGTAAGAAAACAAGTATATGGATCATAGTATGTCTATATGCCTTATCCTACCATTTTTTAATTATCTCTTGAGATTATACTCTCATATTGATAACATAATATCAAATTGGAAAAAAGTTATTACAAAAAATAAACACTCCTATTATAATCATACTCCTGAATAAAAGCTATTTTTTTAAAAACTAAAAATATGTGAAATAACTTTTTTAACCTAAAGTTTGGTAAAAAGCAGCACCAAACAATCTTCAAAAATGATTTTAAAAAATTATGAAATATAAGTAATCTAATTAGTGAATATATAAGGCAAACTTTTTTTAATAAACGCTGCTCTGAAAATTATTTCTTGTAGTAGGAGATTGGGATAGTAGTAACAGTATCGAAAACAGCCAAACTGATTAATCTCGAAAAGGGACTTTCAGGAATAACATCGAAATAGTAAAAAAGGAATTGTATCGAAAATCCGATAAACAGAATAATCTCGAAATGGTGAAAAAAGGAATAATATTGATAAAGAGATTACATCAAAATTGTTAAAAAAGAAATAGTATCGAAAATCCGAAAAGCAGAATAATCTCGAAATAGCTCAAAAGAGAATAACATCGAAATTGAGAAAAAAGGAATACTATCGAAAACTCAAAAAACGGAATTAGATTGAAGTTGTGAAAAAAGGAATAATAAGGAATAATCGACTCGACTCGCAAACCTAGACGTATCTAAATCTCTTGGTGTTGATAACGTTCACCCTCGTGTACTCAAACACTGCGCAGAAGCTTTCGCATTGCCACTAACATTAGTTTTCAAGAAATCTTTCTCAACCAGCACTATACCAGACCTGTGGAAAAAATCTAACGTCACGCCCATTTTCAAGAAAAGAAGCAAACTAAGAGCATCAAATTATAGACCAGTTTCTCTCACATCCATACCATGCAAAATATTCGAGAGTATATTACATGAAAAAATAATGCTACACTGTAACTTAAACGGTTTAATAAGCATAGCACAACACGGATTTGTTCAAAGAAAAAGCTGTTTGACTAATCTCCTCGAAACTCACGACTTCCTCACAGAAGCTGCACACAAGAAGTATCCAGTCGATATGATTTACACTGATTTTGCAAAAGCATTTGATAAAGTCCCACATAATCGCCTATTGAGCAAATTGAAAGCATATGGCATCAGCGGGAAAGCACTCATGTGGATAAATGCTTGGCTTAACAATAGACAACAGCGTGTTGTCATTGATACTCACTCAACTGCTAAAATATTCACATCAGATTGGAAAAAAGTTACGAGTGGCGTCCCTCAAGGAAGTGTCCTCGGCCCTCCCTTTTTTGTACTATTTATAAATGATCTGCCGGACAACACTACCAGCCAGTTCAAGCTCTACGCAGATGATAGTAAAATTATGAACATGATAAAATCGAATGAAGATATGCTAGCTTTACAATCAGACATTGATCAAGCCATAAAATGGTCTCACAAATGGTTGATGTTCTTTAATGTGGAAAAATGAAAAACAATGCATGTCGGTCGAGGTAACAGAAAATCTAATCAAGTCTATTCAATGACGAACACAGAAGGCACTCGTCGAAACCTGGAGGAAACTAAAACTGAACGAGATCTAGGTATTCTGATATCAAATGACCTCAAAGTCCGTGCCCAGGTAGAGTCTGCAGTCTCAGTAGCCTATTACAAATTGGGCCTACTAAAAGAAGTATTCCGAAGCAGAAGCATTTATCTCTGGCGAACGCTTTACATCACATATGTGCGCCCACACCTGGAATTCGCTATTCAAGCATGGTCTCCTCACCTAAAAAAGGATATCAATATGCTTGAAAGAGTTCAGCGCAGAGCGACAAAAGTTTCCTCAATCAAACATCTCTCATATGAGCAACGCTTAAATATATTTAGAGTGACAACACTGGAAGAGAGAAGAGCTAGAGGAGATCTTATTAAACAGTTTAAAATTAAAAATAAAATTGATGATGTTAACTTTTTTGTTCCTCAAAGGATCTCTAACAACGTATATTGCAGGAGGAGTCACAATAAACAGCTACACAGACAAATTGTTAGCGATTGCGAAGAGCGACATCACTTTTTTACTAATCGTGTCACACCGTCCTGGAATATGCTACCACAGGAAGCAATTGACACTCACTCGGTCAACTTATTCAAAAGTTTCCTATCATGATGGGCATCTTGTCTCGTTGACAATTAGCCCTACACATTAGTTAGTATAGAGATGCCTGGTGTTGCATCTCTTCGTCAATATACTTTATAATTAATGATTGACTAATTTACAGTATTATTGAATTTATAAAAACATAAAAAAAAATTATTATTGATTGTAAATTTATTGATTCTAAATAAAATCAAATTCAAATTCATATCGAAAAGGGAATTTCCGGAATAATATCGAAAATGTGAAACAAGGAATAGATTCGAAAATTCCAAAAGCAGAATAACTAGAAGGTCAGTATTTTGCGGTTTTGAATTAAAGTGTAATAATTATATTGTATAATTGTATAATTTATACAATATAAACTAAAATTTCTATTAGTAGAACAAAAAATATTGAATGTTGTGTTGATGGCTATTTATAAAACGATTTAAAACACGATGTTTTGATTTTATTTACATTTAATGTCAACAAACCATAAAAAGTTACAAAGTTTTTAGTCAAAATAAATAAAAGCAGGATAAAAGATCCTGCTTAATAAAAAAATTAAAAAAGCTAATTAAAAAATCCTAATTAATAAAACAAGAAGAGCATGCTAAAAGATCCTTTTTAATGAAAGATTATAAACAATATCCACTCTACCTCCAAATACCATGGAAAAATTACTATTACATGAAGTCATCTGGTCATTCTGTTCCAGAATGTTTAATATTGTAAATACTAAAAAAATATCGAGCACACAATTTTAAATACATTGCTGGTATGGTAAGTTGCTACCAAATGTTAAAATTTAGTTATCATGTTGTATTTTACAAGATGTTATTCAATAAAATTTCCACACCAGAAGTTATTGAGTTTATTATACAAGTTGCTGAGAGCTTGAATGAGAATACTTTACAAGTTGTTTATTATCTTTACATAACGTTTTGTAACAGTTATAAAAATTCCCTACATATTTATGTTGGAACACTTTCCTACTTACAAAATCATGCAGAATCTGTTTGGTTTTGGTTTGGTTTTTGAAGAACTTAAAAAGAAATAAAGAAGAAATTAGAAAATACTGATTATTTTAGTGTTATACTTCCATGCAATTATATAAAGCATACATTATACCACCATTAAAAATTATTTGGAAAGATTTTCTATTGCTTTCTTCATTGAAAACACATTCTGGTAATATTGACACAATAGAATATGAAAAATTATTACTCAATTTTGGCCCAAAATGTCGCAAGATAACTGTTTAATATTTGATGAAATGTATTTACAGAAATATACAGAATACTATGAGCTTTGAACTAAAAAAAACTTTTAACTAAAAAAAAAAACTTTGAACTAAAAAAAATTTTGAACTAAAAAAAAGTCGAAACTTTTCAAAAATGGTATACGATGTTAAGAACATTCATTAAATAATAGAAACATCCCATACATAATAAAAACTGCTTCAGTTATAAAAATTGATAGTAGTTGATTGAGAAATGAAACCATTGAAACTGTGACTATTTTTTAAACAGTGCTTTTGGTATGCAAACTTATATATTATATTGATAAGTTCTCTAACAACATTTGGGAATATTGAGTTTCTTAAAAGTTTCTTAATTTTCAAGTTTTAAATCGAATTGAATTTCATTGCACGTGTAAATTAAACTATTCATTTAAACTGCTGTTCTCCATTGTAGATAATGCTAACTTCGTGTAAAGTTGATGCGATATTTAGGTGAAAAGTTAGGAAATCTTAAACAAGTTTCTTATTGAAAAGTGACTTAGTATTAAAAGTTTCTTAAGATTTTCTCCTAGTACTAGTTTTTTACATAAAAAAAAGTGTGATCAGAAAATTAAATTTTCGATGTTAATCATTAAAATGAGTTTTCTATCTTATTCCGTTTTTATTGATTTTGATATTGTTCCGCATTTGTGAATTTCGATATAAAACTTTTTGATATTATTCTGAAAATCACATTTTCGATCTTAATCATTAAAATGGGTTTTAGGTCAGTTAATTTTCGATACTTTTCCGCTTTCCCGGAGATTGTTTGTTTTGTTGCGTGAAGGTAAGGCGTCAAGTACAGCCTGTCATTACAAAATTACTATCTTATCAACTTGATCTATTTTCATTTAATTTATAAATTCTAATCCATAAATCTACACACACTCTATTTTGCATAGTTTGTTAAACGGCCAAAATTTAGATATTTTGTTGTGGGTTAAATAGTTAACCTTGAGCTTAATTTAAACTTAAACCAATAATATAACTTAACCTTAAACCGATATAATAGCTTACCTTAAACCAATAAAACTACTGTATACATCTACACCTTTATTTATTCGAAATAAATAAAAAGCATAACATTAAGAAAGACGCCGTTTTATTAATATTTTATAACAGGTAATATTTATCAAAACTAACGGAAATACATTACTTTTATATTTTAAATATGGTATCTTCTTCATGAAAGTTATATGAAAATATCTAAAATGATATAAAAAAAGTAAAATAAAAAAACGTATTTTTAAAATTTTTTTTTAAACATCTTCACTTCAAGGTTACAAGCAACCACTATTAAAGTTGTAAGTTACTGAAAGAGAAAAGATGTTTAGTTTATAAAGCAAGATAGCGAATACCAGAAAACCTGAAAGATTGCGAGCTAAATGAATTAATGAAAGGAAAACAAGATAAAGACAGCGAATTCCAAAGAACTAATGTTTGAGGAAAAAAATCTAGACGAATAAGAATTTTTAGAGTACTTAGAAACAGCCACGGTAAAAGGATAACGCTTAATTAAATGGCTAGTAACACGAAAATGAATTTTATTAGAAGGCGCAAGAGACGCTAGCTCTTTAAAGCAGCGCATAGTATAGCATTTAAAAAAAGAGAAAGAGAAATAACATTACAACGATGTGGCAAAGGTTGAATATTGACTGCAAGATCAGGGAATAGTTTTAAAGACCTTACCTAATACACTGTAAAATAAGAGCTTATTGAAAAGACCGGTATGCAAAACTTATATCATGGCTTTAGAAATGTCAAGAGCGAAAGTCTACACCTCTCCATATTTATCTAATGCACAATACAACCTATCGGCTATTAACGTTAACAAATCAGCAGTAAAACGAGAAGATTGAAATCCATATTGATGATCAGAGTGTATGTTATTCAATTCAAGATATAAAGACTCAAAAACCGTACATATAGACTACTACTTATAGACTATAACCGTACTTATAGACTATAGACGTAAAAGACTAATGGGGTGGTAGTTAAACAAGTCGGATCGCTCTCATGAATTTTTGAAAATAGGGAAAATAGATGCCGTTTTCCAGCAGGCTGGAGAACAAGAACTGATACACACTTGCTAAATGATTTTGAAAGAATAGACTTCAGTAGACCACAATCTGTAGAAGAGTCTATGCAGAATATCACTTTAGATACAGAAGCTGGAGTGATACAAATGTCAAGCAATCGATCAACAAGTTTGTAGGCTATACCAGGTAGGATATGATTGGTGGAACCTAGAAATGAGATTGATGAAAAGTTCTTAGAAAACAGTTCAGCTTTGTCTTCAGGTGAGGTAACAAAGTTTGAACCTTCTTATAGCGGAGAAATAACAGATTCGCCCTTATGATTGATACTGCTAAAGATTCTCCAGAAGTGGCTGGAGCCTAATTTATGAGTTAAAATGCGAAATATTTTGACCTGAGAATGGCGGGCTTTAGCATTAAACTGAATGGTTCCTAGCAATGGTAAACAGACGTCTGTTTTCTCGAGAACCTTTTTTCTGAGAGATATGAAAGTAATAGTTTCGATTGAAAATTACAGCAGCAAAATGAGAGGAAAACCATAAAGAAGAGTGAGGTTTGACTTGAATGAGTCCCAGTCAGCTTTAAGGTAGTTGCAAGAGGTACGATAATATAAAACATTTATCTCATTCTTCTGATAGTTAAGAAGAATGAGATAAAAGTTTTAGAGAGATCAATCCGCGATCAGAAGCACCTAAAAGTAAATGTGGAGAAACTGAGCACTGACTAGGATCAGAAATAAGACATTTAAGTAGAGAAGGTAATTGATTCGGATTGTCTGGATAGCAATTTGGAAAGTTAACTATTTGTGTTGGAGATTAGGATATAAAACAAAGGGAAAGTTTATAGAGTGAAATGATGAAAAATGGAAGCCCATAAAAGAATAGCCTGCAGATTCAAACCTAGTTTCCCGACAAATGGGTTAATTTTTACAAATGCAAATGCCCAGGCCAAAAATGTGACTGTTTGAGTCTTTACGAATTAAAGGAAGATAACTATCAACATATAGGTAAAAAAATAGTACAGCTGAACTCAATTTAGTCTCACAAAAAGCAAGTAGATCTGGTGAACTTTGCAAGAGATAAGACCCTGTAGAAAAAAAATTACTTCAAAGACCAAAAATATTAGTGAATGGTAGATTTAGAGAACTTGGTGATAACGATGGTTTTTTGTGTTTTATAGTTTTTGATACTTTAGTCATTTTTAAAATTGATTAAAGAACTTGATTCAAAGTACAGATAGTACTCAGTGCACTATCATATGTCCAAGCAATTGCCTTATTACTATTAGTAAACCCTAGGCCATAACAAAGAGCTCGAAATGTGGCTTCAACGTTGCACTCTAAAAGTACAAATAGAGGCACCATCCGTTTTCAACATGGCCCTGTTAGTACTCTGATATTTCACAGCTGTTGATGGAATCAGCCTCTCTGAGAACTACCATAGAGTTCGGGAAACCTGACTACAAGCCGGCCTCAGAACCATAAAAATGAGTTTTCGAGCTGTACCCTCATTAGTAGATAATAAAATGTGTTACCTTGTCATAAAAACAGAGAAACAAGCAAAACCCATGCAATGTTTCAAGAAGGTCTAGCATTCAACATCTTAAACTGGAATATATTATAAATGCATTTACGCCAGTCTAAAAGATGAAAAAGAGGTGCGAAGCTGGTCAACAGATAGAATCTTTTTTCCCTCGTAAGTCTTTCAAAGGAAGCCTTCAACATTTCGCATTTGCTCAAGATGAGTATTTTGATCAAGACACCATCTTTAGCCTTTATTTAACCAAGAGCCCCAAGTCAGGGGGATTATGAAAAAGCATTATGAATAAAAATAATTTCTGAAATAAAGATATAATCACAATGCAAAAGAACTTTCAGAAATGAAACTATAATCACCATCACAAAAAAATAATTGCTTATAAATTTTTTTATATTGTTCAGCACAAATTTTTATAAAGGATAAAAATCCTGAGTTCTTTTTATTATCTGTGATAAAAATATTTGAAATTAAATTCATTTTAATTCGTCCTGAAATATTTTAGGTTAGGCGTTTTTAGTTTTACAATTTTTATGTGTTGTTGATAAAAATATAAATTCTTTTGAACAAATTAGTTGCAATTAAAGATAGGAGAGGTTGAGTCTTTCACAAATTCAATTTTACTCCATCTTCAAAAATAAAATAAAAGAACGCTTTCTTTGCTTTATGTGTTCTCTAAGAGTCGATGTTTCATGGTTAGTAATAGAAGAATTAGCTAAGTTCATATTAGTTTTTGAAATCTTTTTGATAAAACTCTTCTAACATTAAAAATTTTTTAAATTCTAATGCAATGATATAATAGTTTATGCTATAATAATGTCAAACGTCACATTGATAACTTTAATCTACTACGTTTATACGTACACGGCTACATCCATTTATAAAAGTCATATATACATACATTGTTAAACCCATTTATTATATTTTTACGTACACAATTACATCCGTTTAAATGTTACGTACACGATTACATCCGATTACATGTTAAATAATGATAGTAATCAAACAACGAATCAAAATACAAAATTGTAAAATATAATAATCATAAATGTGTATTTAAAATAAAAATTAAAACTCTTTTTGATAGACAATAGTTAGCTAATAGAAATTAGAAAAATTTTTAATTAACACATTTTGCCTAAAATTTAAAGGTTTAGCAAACATTTACTAATCGTTTCATTTTCAAATTATTTACTATTTATCTAGTATCTAATTTTTCAATCAATATAGTTTATATAAATTTAAAAAAAAAAACATTAGCAAAATTAAAGCAATAAATTTTTACTCCTTGGAACTATTTCAACTTTAAAGTCATAAGGAGTACAAGTGATGCCAAAACTACCTTCTAAGCGCGGTAATTCTTCTAAAATTGGTTTCACAAATCGGAAATCATTTATCAATCGTGATATAAAAATAAACAACTCAGTTTTTGCCAATGTTTCTCCAATACAGCTACGAGGTCCACTAGAGAATGGTAAATAAGCGTTTCCTAGTTTAGAATTAAATTCGCCAGAATTTTCTAACCAACGTTCAGGGTAAAAACTCATTGCATTTTTCCAGTAACTTTCGTCATGGTGTATACTCCATAGGTTGGTTATTATAAGAGCCCCTTTGGGAATAGGTTTTCCACAAATGCTACCTTTCTCCATCGCTTTATGATATAAACCAAAAGGTGCGACCGATGACAACCTAAGTGTTTCATAAATTGCAGCTTGCATTAAGTGTAGTGACGGGCGATCTTTTAGACAAGGGTAACGGCTACCTGATGTTACCTTTACAATTTCATCATAAAGTTTATCTTGGTACTCCGGCCAATGTAAAATATAAACAATGAACCAAAGAATCGTATTTGATGAAGTTTCTGATCCTGCAAGTATAAAATTATTTAAGATAAATTCAATGTTATCATCAGTAACATTTTCATCCGGATCTTGTCCCGTCTCTGAGTTTGATGAAACTTTTATTAAAGCATCTGTTAGATCACGTATATTATTTTCGTCATACGATCTTTTGTGCTCTTGGACTTTTTTCTTTAAAAGCGGATCGCGAATTTTTATCATTTCATCTAAATTTCGTGATGAAGCTGATGGAAAATAGCGTAACCATGGAATAGAAACAATGTAATTGTTTACACTGCGCTCTTTAAAGCATAAGTTCGAATACTTTATAATAGCCTGAAATTCAAGATCATCTTCTTTATAACGATGGTTAAAAAGTATAGAACAAATAATGTTGAGAACACACAATGCTATAAAAAAATATCATTTTATTATTA
Organism: Hydra vulgaris; assembly: GCF_038396675.1. NCBI lineage: Eukaryota > Metazoa > Cnidaria > Hydrozoa > Anthoathecata > Hydridae > Hydra > Hydra vulgaris. The sequence goes on along the minus strand of NC_088934.1, from coordinate 22,348,465 downwards.
CCCTATTTTTACTTTGTTTATTATTTTATATCAAAGGTCTTTAAGCTCTAATGCCCATTTAACTTTTTATTTATAAACTTTTCCTAGTATGGCACCAATGGCAACTGTAGAAACATAAAATACGACGTTAGTGATTACGACACATAAATACTGACACGTAAATATTTTTCAGACACTTTTTTTTAAATCGACTAAGGTTTAAATTTTCCCTACGTGCTTAATGCTAACCTAAACAACTTTAGAGTCATTAGACTTAAGTCATTTAGCTTAAAAGTAGCAATATTAGGGATTTCCTGGAAGAACTTTTAAATAACTAAAATGAATGTAAAATAACTTCATCTTTTTAATTTCGTGTTCCACCTTAAAAGTAAATCGAAAACTATGGTTTTAGTAGAGAAGTTCTTAAAATTTTTATTGATCGATTATTTTTGAACTAAATGATGAAATTTATACTTTAAATTGAATGAAATATTTTGGTTTAAAAAATGAAAATAAAATAATTAAAAATAAATGAAATTTTTTTCCATTTTTATAAAATATTCGCGACAAAACTATTTTTTTGGGTAAAATTTCGACTCGTAAATTTTGACTGTTAAATTTCTGAATTTAAACCCGATTTAAAATTTAAAGAAAAAATTTTCGAATATAAAAAATTTTGAAATAAAATCTTTACTTCAAGAAAAATTTAACAAAATTTTGTTAACTTTTTCTTGTAGTAAAGATTTATTTTAAAATTTTTTAGTTTAATTATTCCAGATAAGTACCTGATTGCATCGAAAGCGTGAATATAGTGAATAAGCGAAGCGTGAGTCTAAATACGTATCTGGACCAAAAAATATCCATCTGGACCAAAAAAGCAAAAATTGCTAATGAACAGGGCCGACGACACGGGTTTCAAATTGAATGGGGGGGGGGGTTTCACAATCATCAATTTGTAAAAAAAGTCCTCAATATCGTTTATTTTTTTTATTTTTTATACAAGTGTTATTTTATAACTACAAAGTAATTACAAGTTTATTTTACAACTACAAAAATTACAAAATCACTGATTGGCAGTAAAGATATACAAATATAAACCATAAATATAAAGTTCGAAATATACGAAGAAAATAAAAATATAGTTGCTTACAACTCCGAGACATGAATAAAATAAATAACAATTACAACAATATATTAACGTGTACGTAAAAATAATCCGAGAAATATATCTCTATATTACTCCAATTAAAATAAAAAATACAAATAAAATATAAATTAAAAAAAATAAAAAATAAATATAAATAAAAATAAATCTGCTGATTTTTCGGAGAAGAGTTTAGATGTTTCACTATAAGTTTGTTTACCACATTTCAAAATTAGTGTATAAATATGATAAAAAAACAAAATTTGTGTAAGATTGATAAAAATAATTACTTATTTGCAGTCATTGGAAGCTCGCAGAAGACCTAAGTCAGTCTTGTCATCGAGTGCCTTTTTCTTAGACGTGTAATACACATAAAAAATCAGTTGCATACGTGGTATATATGTATGTGTTACATATATACCTTGTTATTAATATAATTTTTTTTATTGATTTGTATTAAAAGTTAAGTTACATTTATTTATTTCTTTATTCAAATTTAAAAAAATTCCTTACAGTTGTTTAATTTGATTATTGTAGTTTTTAGCTTTTTTTTCAGAGAGTGTTCGTTGATTAAGTTTAATAGTGATTCGTTTCTGGAAACTAATTTGTTAAATAAATAGGGACCACAATGTGTAATTGAGAATTTTGAGAGTCTTGTTGTTTTAAAAAGTATCTTAAAGTTGCCTGTTGCTCTTGTATTGTATTTATTTATATTGTTTTTAAAAAAGTGAGCTGCAAAATGTTCTGGAACCAGACAGTTTATATTTAAACATGAAAAGTATATTTTGAAAAATATTTATTTGAAATATATTTAGTGCGTTCATTTGTTCCAGTTGGGGTTGAGCATGAGTAAATTTGTTTTTGTTGTATACTAGTTTTGAAGCGTGTTTTTGACGTAAGTAAAGTGGTTGTAATTTAGGTTTGTGGGTACTGCTCCATGCTATATTGGTATACATGAGATAGCTATTTATGAATCAAAAGTAGATAAGTTTTTTGTGACAAAAATGGTCTTGCCTTGTAAAGTTTGTGTTCATGTAGTTTATGTGGGATTACCAGGAGATGTGTTCATCAATTAGAACTCCTAAAAACTTCGTATTCAGAGCTCTTTTGATGCTTATATTTTCTATATTGATTGTTGGTAGGTTCAGGGGTATTTTTCTAATTTGTTGATTAGAGTGCAATAGTATGTACTTAGTTTTTTCTATATTTAGTGACAGTTTATTTGATTTAAACCATATATTAACTTTATTTATTTCAGCATTTGTTTTTTCATACAAGTCTTCGATTGCCTTTGACGAGTAAGATAAGTTTGTATCGTCGGCAAACATTATAGTTTTAAAGATATTAGAGGCGTTTGGAAGATCGTTTATATAAAAAAGAAACAAAAGAGAAGCAAGAATGGAACCTTGGGGTACGCCACATTTTGTTTTTAGTAAATTTGAATTGCTTTTTGCGAATTGACCTTTATTGATAATTTTGTTAGATTTTAAATATTCATTTAATTTATTATAGATTATTCGTTCTAGAAGTTTTGAGAATACCGAAAGGATAGAGATTGGTCTATAATTGTTTAAAGAATTAGTTTCTCCTGATTTATAGATTGGTATAATTTTAGAGATTTTTAGTTTATCAGGTACATTACATGTTGTAACTGATGAATTAAATACTTGGTAAATTGGACTACATCTAGATTTTTATCAAAAAAAAAAGGTCCTTTAGAAAAAAAGTGCGGGGAGGGGGCAAGTGCCTCCCAGCCCCCTCCCCCTTCGGCCCTGATGAAGATTTAAAAAAAAATAATTAAAAACGTACCGATATCATAATTAATTAAGATATTGGTGAACAAAAATGGTGAAAAAAAAAATCTTCATTAGCAATTTTTTCTATTTACTTGGTCCCGATGGAAATTTTTTTGTCCAGATGCATATTTAGACTCTAGATTCACACTTTCGATGCAGCCAGGTACTTATCAATGGAAGTCACCACACAGAATAGTAAGAATTTATTTTTTATTAAATATGTTTTGTGTGTAAAGATATTATGCGTGTAAAGATGTTACTATAAGATTAATTTAAAATAAGTTGTTTCAAAATCTAAAATTTTTTATTTACTTACTAGTTATTTCTTGCATTGAAAATGGTTTCCCATTTGTTTCTAAAAGTTTTTTATTTAACTGAAAACTTTCTTCTATAGCTTTACTTTCCATCCCTGCCAATCCATCAGCAAAGATTTTCAAAGATGATGTTGCTAGCTTCCGTAATATTTTAAATTTTTTACTTGGATCACGTTGGATTAGACCGTGAATGGATCTATCCCAACCTAAAAAAACATTTTTTTTTTATTCTAAAAAAGTTAATTTGAAATTTTTAATTAAATTTTAATTAAAAAAAAAATGATTTAATTTAATTTTTAGAATATAATAAAATGTAAAAAATTGCTTACGTAAAAGTTACGTACATAAATTACGTCACGCTTTAGAAAAGGGGGAGGGGTTAGTGGTTTTGTGACGACTTATACGGAAATTATTACTAAAGTGTTGCGATGTTGTGACAAGGAAGAGGGTAAGGAAGAAGGGAGGTGGGAGGTGGTTTAAAATGGCCTAAAAATTGTGTGACGTCAATTGTGGATGACCCCTTACCCTAACTACATAAAAAGTTGTATACGGAGACTTCGGGTACAGGTAGACAATTAAAAATCTCCTTCTCTGTTGGTATTAAAACCATCTGGATATGTTGGTGAACATACGTTTAAAAAAAGTTAGTTCACACTGTCCCGTAGCAATTTGTTGACTACGTACCGCAACAGTTCGTTGACAGTGTCCTGAAAAAGTTAGTTGACAGTGTCCGAAAAAAAATTAAGCTTCTAGAGTGAAAAAAGGGTTCTTTTGGTTCTTTGATGTAAAATATTTTATTTCAGGTATATCGTCCATATCTTAAATATAATCCCTGACAGAATTGGTTGATCGAGTGTTGGTTGTTCTGGTTGACAGAGTTGGTAGAATTTTTAGAATAAAACGTTACCAACCAGTGGAGGTGTTAGGCGTCGGCGACTGCCAACAGCCTCGCGGTTGAAGGGACCTCGCAAAAATATACTAAAAAAATTAAATATCGTATCTTAATTACAATTGATGGTATTTTTACATATCTTATTTTGCTTTGCTGGACGAAAGTATGTTTATTTGTCAGTTTTATCATCGGTATTATATTACTTCAACTTTAAATAAATATCATTTTCTAAGTAGGGGAAGTGGGGCATAACCACATATTTGAAAAATGTTATTTACTATGGCAAAAAAAACCACGCGTTGGTAAAACAGTTTCCTTCATTTCGCTTATGACAAAGAGAGTGACTGGTGCGTTTCTAAGAAGTTGTGCATAATAATGCTTATTTTAATAAAAATATTATATTTACATCTTATTTTTCCAGACCTTTTTTTGAGAATCAAGCAATATCAATCTTATTAAGCAACATCAATCTTCCCCTATCAATCTTATTCTAACTATTTCTGATAACATAAAAGCATTTTTAAATATTGATTATTATTGCCTACCGGTTCTAAGGCGTATCGTATCGTTAACTATTTAACTAACAAGTAATGATAATATTCGATTCAGGGTTCGATCTCTAAAAAATTTGATTGTCTCATTCTATTCCATTTTTATTCGATTACATCGCATGACACGCGTCAAATTATTAGTAAAACAATTATAAAGTCTGAGAAATGAAAATGAAATCGAATTTAAATTTACGTTTTTTATATTATAACCTAACTTACTTAGTTTATTAAGTTTTAATTTAAATATTAAATATAGTGCAATTATTTAAGCATTTAGTACAGCTATTGCTTTTAACTACAATCGGTTACAAAAGCAATAACGAAGTGAATAATACAAACTGTTATAAATAAAATTTAACTCTTTATTTAATTACACGTATATTTAGAAAGTTATTTTAAAATGTTCTGTTTTTTTTAAGACTATCTTGATCTAAAGTCAATACCTTAAAAAAAAATTAAAATCAAAACTTAAAATTCAAGTACCTAACTATAACTTTTTTCAATACTCCAAACATAAGTCCAAAATCATGTCTGGAAAACCAACGAGAGACAGAGATATAGGACGAACATGGGAATCTGGTGCATCGAAAAGAAAAAGAAAGACTGAAACAGAGAGATCAAGCCAAGCTGCGAGTTCCAGTATGATGAAATTGCTTAAAAAAACCCTTTTAACTGTTACTGTTCCAGAGTTCTCTGATGAATCTCTTGGCCAAGTTTCTTTGGTTTCTGAAACAGAACCAGCTTCAGAGTCAAATTTATCAGTTGTGAACCAAGAGTTTGAACGCAATATCGGTTCGGCAAGTCGCCATCAAAATATAGAAAAATCTGATGAAAGTTACCCAAAAGACGCAAATAACAGACATTTTTTTAAATTTCATCTTAAGCGAAAACTGATTAACGGTGAAACTCAACACCGCAGATGGTTAGTTTACTCCTTGTCAAAAGACAAAGTTTATTACTTTCATTGTAGACTTTTCTCGCTTACACAGACTCAGCTGGTGAAAGAAGGATGTTGTCATTGGAAAGATCTGAGTCGGATATTGCATAGACATGAAAAAAATCAAGGACACATGGAGTGCATGGTTAAATGGATGAAATTTTATAAAAGAATAAAAAACGGAAAAACAATAGATGAGGAAAACGAGGGATCGATTAGAAAACCTCAAAAATATTGGTACAACCTGTTTGAAAAATTGATTGATATAATAAACTTTTTAGCCTCACGCAATTTGGCATTTAGAGGTCATCGCGAATCACTTAACCTGGACAATAGCAGGAACAATCGTAAC